>NW_009924323.1:0-10173 GCF_000696875.1 Nestor notabilis | reverse complement strand
CCCTCGCAGCAGCTCCGGGGCCTCCTCTGCATTTGCTCCAACACAAAACAATTATTAAATTATAATTCAAGAGGGTTTTAAACCAATGTTTTCAGCCTGCTGCTGTGGCTCCGTGTTCCCGCGGTTCTGGTATGGCAGCTATGGCACGGGAAAACTCCAGCTGGCTCCAGCTCCAGCCCTCGCCTTTGGAGCAGGCAGGGCGCCTGTTGGAAGACAAATCCCCCAGCCCCATCATTAAACAGAGCTGAATAACAGTGGATCATACCCCAGACAAGGCCTCTTGTTCCAACAGCCTGATTAAGGGGTGACGAGACCTGGAGGTTACTGAGTTGTGGGGAGCATGAGGCTGTACCACTGAGCCCCACTTTCAAGGCAAACCTGTAGATCCCTGCAGGAACCCAGCTCAGTGCTTCTGCCCCAGAAACCACATTTCCGATGCTGGCTTTGACGTCCACTCATTCTGCCCGTTGTGCACTGAGTCAGAGCCAGAATGGGATCGATGACCAGCACGCAGGAGCTGGCACCGCATCACTGGAGCTGGCACGGCATCACTGGAGCTGGCACAGCCGCCTGGCGGGCTATGGCAGTGCCAGTGCTGCTGGCAGCGGTGTGTGCTCTAGTTTTTCCAGCAATAGCATGAGTCCTTGGGGTTGTGGGTTAGCGGTGGTTCACCATGACGCTGTTGGTAGTGTAAGTGTGATACATCCCTCTCCCACAGTGACAGATGAGAGTCAGGAAATGGTTTACAAATCTGAGGTGTTTTTTGATCTGGTAATTCACCTTCCTTGGTAGGAAATCTAGAATACAAACTGCAGAAATTCCACATCAGTCTCTTTGTGCTCAGTGAACGAAGAGAATGTAGTCATGTATCTGTATGATTCCTCCACCTAGGTTTAATTGGAGGGGAACTTTCCTTCCAATCAATATGAATTTTTGACTAACTAAGCAATATCAGGTATTTTTGGTTAACATCTTAGCAGGACTCAAGAAGTGCTGTTAGAATATATGAGATGTGTGCGGACCCTCTGCCACATCCTCCTTGCAGCAGTTGTGAGGCACAAGCATTATACTTCAGCTTCCTACTGTAGAAATTACTATGGGCCTTTGTGATCACTCAAATATCATTCTGAGGCATGGAGTGTTCAACCCAGACACGCGGCCTCCCATGTTTTACTTCATGGTGTATAGTATTCTTTTCCATGTTTTCCACCTGCCTACAAAGGTTGTTGGAAACTGAATGCAAGTTGTTTGTAAAGAAACAGTATTGCCTTCTTTTTATTTGCTCTAAGTTTCTGACAATATCTCTTGTGGACTGAGAGCTGCCATGCACAAAGGGGGATGGTGCTGGACTCACCCAAATGTGAAAATAAATCACAGCAGCTTCTCACATGAAATGCAAACAGCTTCTGTTGTTCCACAGGTGGCTCAGTGGCAGCTGACCAAAGCCACTGCATGCTTCTAGGTGAGTGATCCCAGCAATTGGTACAAGCTGGAAAAGAAACAAGCAAAAACTCAGTTTCCTGACTAAATTAGAATGAAATTAGAAAACATTCAGAAATGCCTCCTGTGTGCATCTGGAGGGAGATTGCTAAATAATGTGGTTGAAATTCCATGTCTGGCAGACAGGATACTTGCACTCAGCTGGGAGATGGAACCTTACCTATCAATCTCATTTGTTTCTGCTGCACATGGGCATTTTACTGGGAGACACTTGTCCTATGTTCCCTTCATACATTTTTTCCATTCTACCCCCACATACCTCCTGTCATGTCACAACTCTTTCTTTATTCAAATTCTGCAAGACTCATCGATGCTGTCACACAAAGAACTGCCATGGTTCTTCCCATGGATGATGGACAGAAGTCTTCCATTATTAAAAATCATGTGCCTCGTGCTTCTCTCCCAGGTCATACCTAGTGATACATCACCATGGGTGTGACCAGTTTGGGGCAAAATCTGTCATCACTTCAAAAGTGGCTAAGACATTGTTGGTGATTCATGTGCCAGTGGCAGCCCAAAAGATGAGATTATTTGCCAATATAGCAAGAAACATTTACTCCTTCAATTCTTGTTAAATAGAACAAAATATAAACTCTATTGGAATGTCATATGATATAAACTAATGTCTAGATTAATTTGTAATAAGACTTCCACTGTGCTTGCTTTATAGCCGTGCTGCGGGAAAGGGAAACCTTTCAGATCTGCTTTTCTTCTGCCTGGTTTATCACAGATGCTTTTTATCCCTCTCCATACCAGGTCAGGCAAAGGTGTCTCTTACTCAGCATCCTGTCATTAAGAGTAGTCAAATGCTGGTTTCTATGGAGGAATGTCAGTTTGTGTTGTGTTCTTCCAGTATCCAAACGTTTTCAGCTGGGGGCTTCTTGTGTTTCTCTGGATATGCTCTGACAACGGGATGCTCCATGAGCCTCATGTTAAAAGCATTTTCGGGAGCTTTTTCAATTAGAATCAAAAGATTCTAACTAATGGTTCAATAAAAAAAGGGTTTCTTAAGCTGTAGGTATTCTTCTCTGGCTGAATTTTAGGACAAGAATAGTAGAGGAAGATCTAAAAGTTTAGCAGTGTTTTTAACAAGACTGAAAGGGATCTGTTCATAAAATTCTGTACCGAGCAATTGGTGATTTGATTGCATGAGGTCATTTGCTATTTTCTGTAATTATCTGCACAATGACTCCTTTGCTTCTTGACTCTCAAGCATATCACTATGGAAAACCAGATGACTCTCCTCTCTTCTCACCCTGTTGAATGATTTGTCTGATTTTGCTGGAAAATTGTAACCTTTTAATGAGCAACTATTGCCCTCGCACAAGCCCTTTCCAGGCATCTGAAAGTCGTTTTTAACCGTTTATAAGCGCTTCAGTATTTTTCAGTAGATAGAGTTTTTCCACTAATGTTAAAGGACAAAGTTTTTACTTGATACCAGGATTGCTAATTTCTGCCATTAGTGCCTACCATGCTTTTGCTATTTGGCTGTTGGTTAATTAAACCCATGTTTTTCTCAGCTTTATATTATACACTGAATTTCACAGAAGAGTGAGGGTGAAGAAGTAAGGCTAAAGATGTCAAACTGGTTAACTGGTGTTAGGGTCTGTGATGCCTAAGAGTTTGCTATATTTTTCTACTATATCTAGAACCACAGTTTATATTAGAAAATCCTTTTGAACGAAGGATGTCCTATTACTGAGTGGAATGTAGGAACTATTTAGGTTTCCAGATCTCCATCTACCCGATTATGTGATGCAAAAATAGAATAGAACCACATAAAGATTCTGTGTGTTAAACAAGGAATACTCCTATTTCCTGTGATGAGCTTTTGAGACTGTGTAAGAAAATGACATCTCTTATCTACAAAGGTATTTTCCCCTTATTTGATGTCAGAGGGAAGGAAACCCCCAACCTGTCCCCACTGAGGCATCCCACAGTGCCTCTAGTAATTCACACCGTGTTCTTGTGCCTTTTCCTATATGAGAAAACTTTCCCATTGATTTAATATTCAAGGTGTACATGGGTATATATAGGCAGCTTGTGGTGTTAAACTGGCATAAATCAAACCTAGCTTTCCTGGAAGTGAAAATGCTGTTGCTCTATATCTTCTTATTAAGTGGCTGCTTCTCTGGCTCAATGGGAAGTGCAACAGAAGAATTTCTAGCAAACTTCAAGAATTTAGTGGATCTGGCAGACAAGAGGGTGGGTCATTGCCTTTTCTTCTGCATTTACTACTGTGTTTTTAATGGAAGCCTGAAATCAAGCCTGGGCTAGTTTCAGCTTAGGTTGCGTGTCCTGTTTTGTTTGTTCAACCTGAGATGCTGAAGGCACTGCGTGTCAGCCTCTCCTCAGAAGCTGGTGTTGCAATTGTTTCCCCAAAGGAAGTTCAGAAATAGAAAACCTGATGGAGGTGATATATAGTTAGGTAGAGATGCTTAACAACGTGGCAGTCACTTCAAAGATAATTACCTTCTAACACTGTTTACTGCTTTCAAATTGTAGAGCTTTCTTCCAGTACCTGCCAAGAAATTTCAGGTAAGACTTTTAAAGCTTCTTTATTACTTTTGTTGTTAATCGTGTGGAAAATGGTGATGCTTTGCTGTAGAACTTGAAAGAAAGAAAGAGTAAAGCTACTAAACCAGACCGAATCTCACAAAAATGGAATACACGTGCTAAGAGTGTATTCATCAGTATATTCATCATTCCACCAAATTCAGTGAAGTTTCGTGTATGTAAAAAGTTATGGAAATAAATAACCAATCCTGAGACTTGGTCATGCTCCTATTGAAGGCAATCTCAGGAACTCTTGCAGAGAGCTTAACGCTGAGGCTGTTCTTGACATTACCGTACGAGGTGAAGGCCCTAAGCGTGACCTGCTGCCAGTTAGAACAGAGGCAGCAAATACAATTGGTACTGCAAACACTGACATGTTCTTACCTCTCGGCAAGCAGACAAGTTGAGTGTTATAAAGCACCATGGAGTTTGTCTCTGAAGGAAGCAATCTGCAGGCAAGTTATCTCACACAGCCCTGTTGATCAGTGGTTTTCAGCCTGTGGTCTGCAGGTTTCTCAGGCTCTGTGAAGTGAAAAAGGGTTCTTGAAAAATAATGAAGAACAGGCACTCTGTTGTTGGGAGGCTTTATCTTTAGAGGAATAATGTTTAGAGCCTGCAACTGTAAAGAAGGTGAAGAGCAGACCTAAGAGACAGAAGAGTACAGAGTTTCTGTCCTTCTGCATGGAGACGGTAGCTGTGAAAGGCAATTAGCAGATGTAATCTCCTCGGGCTACTGAGTGCGATTTAGATAAATCACTGCAACCCCAATGGATTTTAATCCTCTTTTAAAGCACTTTGCCCTGTTTTCCCTTTAAAATGTTGGGGTTTTTTTTTTTTTTTTGATGCTACATGCTTTTTGATCTCCTGCTATAGATTTTTATCAAATCCCAGAAAACACAGGAAAATCATAGAAATCATAGAATCCCAGACTGGTTTGGGTTGGAAGGGTCCCTAAAGCTCATCCAGTTCCAACCCACTGCCATGGGCAGGGACACCTTCCAGTAGAATAGGTTGCTCCAATTACCCCTTTCCCTAATTGTGCAGAACTAGAGTAGACACTAAGTAATTGCTGTTTCTGCTGTGCATGCAGTTAGTTATTGAATTAATGAAAGATAAATCTAACTCATCAGCTTCTGCAAATAATTTTGCTGTTGTTTGGTGTATTTGTTTTTTAGTGCAACCACGTTCCCTGTCACTTTGAAAGAACCATGAAACAGCTGAAACATTATGTTAAGAATGATCAAATGAGAACATACTTTTCTCTGATGGAGAAAAACAAGGAGACCATAATATCAACTGTAAGTAAAGCACGTACGGCAAGTTCCTTGTCAGTTATTTATAGTGATTAAATCTGAAATGACAATGAATGGCTGGATTATTTGTTTTCAAAACATGAAATTAAGCAACTCAGCAGCCTGGTCAGCTAAAGCCAACAGCAAAATTTTGATGCTGTTTCCATACACTCATTATTTTGCACTTTGAGCATTACAACTGACCCTCAGCGATGTTTTTTGTAGAAAACACTCACCTGAAAGTCAGAGAATATGAGTGGAAATTACAGATTT
This sequence comes from Nestor notabilis, assembly GCF_000696875.1. Classification (NCBI taxonomy): domain Eukaryota; kingdom Metazoa; phylum Chordata; class Aves; order Psittaciformes; family Psittacidae; genus Nestor; species Nestor notabilis. The sequence goes on along the minus strand of NW_009924323.1, from coordinate 4,552 downwards.
CTAAAAGATGTGTCACCCTTCAAAAAATCCTAACTTGGCATTAGGCAGGAGATGAACAAGGAAATGCCCCAAGCCACATCTTGGCAAGCAGAGTCAGCCAGGAAGTGATATTCCCGATTCTCAAAAGTCTTCTCTCTGTTCATTCATTAAGATCTCTCTTTCCTTCTGGTTAAATACTGCCTTGAACAACCACGACCAGCTCTGCAGCACTATGCTCTTTTTAGTCTCTCCCTTATTATCACTATTAGCTGTTGGTATTATTATTCTTCTAGAAGCCTGAGAAGAACGGGGGCTGTGAGGTGAAAGAGGTGACCCTGCAGAGCGCCCTGCAGCACTACAAGAGGTTCTTACAGAAGTTTCACGAGCACTGCTAGAAGCCCTGCCCATGGGTGCTGCCATCCCAGCAGGTCCGAGATGTCTCTTACCCAACACTAGAGCCAGTTCTGCTGGAATCCTGCAAAGCTGCCACTGAGCACTGACGGCACAACGTCGATGTGAATGTTTTATGTGTGTCTTACCAGCTATTTATGTCTTATTGCAGGTATTACTGTATTTATTTAATTTATGGAGAGCTTTTATATTTGTACACAGTCCCAATTGTTCAAACTGATCATTAATAAAAGAACTTAAAGTTATTAATTCCATTGTGGGGTTTGTGCACTATAATTATTAGAGTATATGTCAAGGCTTGAATGAAACTGTGTGAGTGAAATGAGAAAGTACAGGTTGGAAAGCAGGTCCATTGCTGTGCTCTCCTGCAGACATTTAGGAAATTGGCAGAATCTTTGTTTTCTGAAGGTAGGAGGAGAAAAAAAGAGAAAAAGCTTTAAAATTATGAGCAGAATTAAGTCTGAAATCATGTTTTCCTGAAGTTCTGTGACATAACTGCAGCACAGCACCTGCCTGCAGTGCATTACTTATTTATGCATATGATCTCAAGATTAAATATCTAAGATAAAAATACTAAACCTATCATAATACCATATTTATGATCTAAATTTAAATACCTTTACTTATTTAGAACTTTTTACTTAGAACTTCTGCCTCAGAGCTCATCTCAGTCTCTCCTCTGGAAGGTTCAAGCCATTCCCCTTGTCCTGTCCCTCCAGGCCCTTGTCCAAAGTCCCTCTCCAGGTTTCTTGTAGCCCCTTTAGGCCCTGGAGCTGCTCCAGGGTCTCCCCTTCAGGAGCCTTCTCTTCTCCAGGCTGAACCAGCCCAGCTCTCCCAGCCTACCCAAACCACATTACAAGTGTCAGCTATAATGTGATGAACCTGTGGGTGGGGAGGATATTGCTCCCCCATGGCAAGCTAAGCCTCAGGAGGCGAGCACAGACAAATGCTGACTGCTTAACAGACCACACTGGAGCTTAATTAACTAGTCAAGCAGAAGAGATCATTAATTACAGCATATTTTAATGCAGCCTCGTGTGAGCTCAACTCACACCTACAAGTGTGTTCTTTCACTATTCCTTCAGATGCCCCATCCCTGGCAGTGTTCAAGGCCAGGCTGGACACAGGGGCTTGGAGCAACCTGCTCTAGTGGAAGGGGTGACCTCTTGGTTGGAAGGTGTCCCTGCTTGTGGCAGGGGTTGGGACTGGATGAGCTTTAAGGTCCCTTCCAACCCAAACCATCGTGTGGTTCTATGATTACCTGGCAATGGGTCCATCTGTACAGGGCAGAGCACAGGAAAATCTGTTTTCTTTCCATTGTGCTCTTCTGGAAACATTTTACTTCCCACATTAGTACAGGTTAGCAGCGTTTGGAGTACCTGTAATTCTCATTTCATGCTATCAGCTCTTCGGGAGGATTAGTGCCAGGATAAGGAGACAATTTAGAATCCTTCAGAGCATTTAAAAATACCTCGAGTGGGAGAAAGGAGTTTCTGGTGTGCTGCCAATGTGGTGCATCATGTTTGCCATCGGGCCAACCTAGTGAAGTCATTTCAGAAGAGAAAGAAAAGGTGGTGTTTCAAACCAGAGTCATCAAGGCACGTGAATGAGGTTCTCGGGAGTCCTGGGAGGGAGGAAAAGGCTGCACATCTAAAGGCAGAGGAATTTTGTGCCTGGCTGTGCAATCTTCTATTCATACTGGAGTAGAAACAAGGGCAGGTGGCTGGTGGTTCCAACAAGTCACCTGCATGTCTCTGGGCATTGGGCTGGTAAGCAAGTCCAGCAGTCCTGAACAGCTCTGCTTTCCCAGGAGCAGGGAGGAGAGCCACAAACCACGGTGGCAGCTTTTTATGTGGCCAAGTGTATGGCATTGGCTGCAGCTGAGATCCTGGTGCTCAGGTGGGACATTGCAGCCACTTCAGAGATGCCCAGGAAACACTTATGGTTAATAAATGAGATATAACATTTACTGGTGATGTTAACTGATGACATGGACTTTCCATGTGTGAGTTTACATTAGTCAAAAGCTGCCCATTTATTAAGGAGGACTTAAAAACCAAGATACGGTCTCCAAAGCTGCATGATCTCCGCATACATCTACCCTGCCCTTTCAGATAAGGGAGGAAAAGGACACAAACGTCACTCTGCCCAAGGCCTCCATTTACCCCCCACATTTACCACCAAAACACCCACACACCATTCCATATGTGTCCCCTCAACAGCACCCATGAGCTGCACCCCTGCTCAGCCCTGCTGGGGCACCAGAGCATTCCCCTCAGACCCTCCTTGGACACTTTTTGGACCCCCTCTTGCTCATTAGACCTCAGAACAGACAGAGAAAGGGGTTGAGATCACAGAGGGCTCCGTACCCGCAGCACCCCAGTGCGTTACCTGCTCACTGCAGTGTGGCTCCGACCCAGTCCTTCACCTCCCCTGGGACCTGCCCTGGCAGAGGGGTGCAGGCAGCTCTGAGCTGTCTTCAGGGATAAGTCAGTCTGGGAAATGAAGCCTGTTCCCTGATTGCCAGAAATTCCCATTTTCTTGTGCCTGGCAGCTGGAGAGGCACAAGCGACTGCACCACATCCACGCTGCATTTCGTACTCGCACCAGTAAAGAAACCTTATCTGACCATCGGAACTTCATTCTTATCTAGATGAAGGAGCAAAACCAGCTACTGCAAACACTTGCAGCTTCCAGCTAATGATGCCAGCAAACAGATACGAAGGCAGCAGTAGCAAAAGACAGTGTGATAGTTCCTGTGGGCCGCTTTAGGTCACCTCCTGTGGGCACTGCAGTGCTTCGAGCTGCCATGGTTTCTGCAGGGACTTCGTGGCACTGCGACAGCCGGGGATCAATCCTGTGCTGGGCAGGAAGCACTGAACAGCTCCTGCAGTCTCCGTGATGCTGGCAATGCAGCTGAGGTCCTGCAGCACTTCAAAACCAAGCTGTCCATGGAGGTCTCCAGTGATGGGGTCGAACCTCAGCCTGGCTGGCAGGTAGAGCCCAGGGGCCAGCCAAAGGGGAGAGGAGGCTTTACCCAAAAAATCAGTATGAGTTTGTAGAAGACCATAAGAAACAAGCAGTAAAACACCAAACCCACAGTGGACTGAGAAAGCTGCATGACTTTGAGCAACCTGCTCTAGTGGAAGGTGTCCCTGCCCGTGGCAGGGGGTTAGAACTGGATGAGCTTTAAGGTCCCTTCCAACACAAACCATTCCATGATTCTATGATGATTCTATGACATACAAATTCACCTGAGGGTGACTGAGGGTGCCAGGCAGGTTCTCTGCAGAGCTCCCAGCGATGCACTGCTGTGGAGTCAGTGCTCCTGCAAGGATACGATTCTCAGAAGCATGTGATGGGAAAGCTCTACAGATAAGCATGCAGCATAAAACAACCTCCTGTTCCTGTTAGAGATGACAAGTGCTTATGGTGAAGTGGGTAGCAATCAGCTTTCAGGTTAGCCTGAATCACACCACCACTACTGACTTCTGACAGCCCTAATTCAAAGTATTGAGATATTGAAGAGCTTACTCACAACTGCTGTGGCGTGAGGCTGTGGGGCACTGGGCCATGCAGATTGGAGCCATCAGGTCCGTTCGTTCCCAGGAGAAACAGGGCTGGATTCCTGCCCTCACAGGAACCTGCCAGCAGAAAGCCAGGATAGCACTTTTTGGAAAGCGACCCCATTCTCCTTGAAAAGACATCAAAAAGGACTTTCTCCAGCTTCCAGGAAGGAGGGAAACTTGAGTCACTGAGTTAGCTAATTTGGTCAGATAACATCGTAACACTTTTGATGAATTAAGATCTTAGATGTGATCCTTGTGAACCCAATGGACTTCCCCCTTCTTGGACTAAAATCAACTCCCTGGCCCCAGCTGTGCCCATGTGGTCCGGGCTGACGCACTCAGGGCATCCCACATCCCTCCTTCCACCCAAAAGGAGCCCCTTTGCCATGCCCATGGCCAGGGTCACCCTCCTGCTCCAGCAAATGCTCCAGGGCACTGGCTTCTTTTTTTAATTAATTCTTATGGAATACCTGCATTTTGTCCACGCTGCCACTAGTGTTGCATGAATGTCAATTTCCCTTTCTGGGCAGTCGTCCACATATTTTCCATGGAGTATATTATTTTATATTTATATACTTTATATTTATGTATTT
>NW_009924322.1:0-12774 GCF_000696875.1 Nestor notabilis | reverse complement strand
CGGCAGTTCCCAGTCAAAGACTGGGAAACGTATCGCTCAGCTCATCATGCCCTTTCTTTTTGTCTCTTAGGCTGTTTGTAGCATCTATGAAGATAGAAGCTTGCTTCCTGACCTGACTTACTAAGCAGTGTCCAGAGCCCTTTTGTGAAGAGTCTTGGCACGAAGATGAGTGCCATCAACTCACAGTAAGCTCCTGTTGATGCAGCTCTGTCATATGAAATAACAAGTCTTCTGTATATTTGGAATGAGATTTATGTTTTCATCCCGGTCCTTAGGATCATCATACTTGCTTTCATGTAAGCATAGATTGCTAGTGCAAAGAGAGAAACGGAATGTTTGTTCACCAAGTTTTTTTAAGGGCAGAAAACATGCAAAGGCTTCCATAGGCTTTTGTTAGATACTTCAGAGAGGTGTTTGCAGCCCTTTAGTAGAGTGGGCTGATTGGGATAACTGAATCTGGTTGGTTTGGTGAAGTGCTGTTAGCAATGAAAGTAGTCCAATGGTTTGAGAATATTACAGGACTGCTATTTTGATAGAGTTTTATCAAAAATCTGTGTATTTAATGACTTTGGACAGAACAACTTCCCTTAGTAAGAGTCTGGGTTGAAAGTCATAAGTATATTGCTTTCTAACACAAATTTTCCTATCTTGCTCAGGGATGATGAAGATACATTTAGAATACTTATTGCTACTGATATTCATCTTGGCTATATGGAGAAGGACCCAGTGCGTGGAAATGACACGTTTGTGACTTTTAATGAAATTCTGGACCATGCTCAAAAAAATGAAGTGAGTACTGCTTTGACAGACAGTGGAAAGCACGTTCCAACCTGCCAGAAGCTATAAAGCTTCGTCCTGGTCTGTGATCTTTAACAATAGTTTGCTAATTCAATTCGCTGTTGATTGCAACCAGTTACGTTTCTGCTGTAGTAAAAGGAATGCCTGTTCCTCTGTGAGAGCTTTCTTAATGAATTGTGACCCTGATTGCATGAACGGTGTTTTCAGATTGCCCTGGGGAATGCCAGCGACCAGGAGTACCACCAGCAGGGCAGGCAAACTGGGTGTGATGCAGCACTTGTGTGTCAGTTCACGCAGGAAGGGGCTGAAGCTCTGCAGCTTGACCAGGGGGAGATGGTGTCCACCCAGCAGAAAGCCATGGACTCTCCAAGCTCTGCACGCACCATGACTGATGCAGCTGCATAGACAGAGCTCTGGTGGGAACATGCTGCCACACAGACTGTAGGCTGTGCCCTGCTTTTGTGCCAGTGCAGGATGGCAGCAGTGAGCAGAGCTGTGGGAGGTGTGCCCATGTAGAGGACCCCCTCTGCTTAGGGACGGACCTCTGGGAGGAGCTGAGTAGTGTGAGGAGTATCAGATGAGGGGATTCATGGCACGGACTGCATCTTCATGCAGTGAATCCCTTTATTGCCTACTGCTCTAACTTTTTCTACCATTCTAACAACAGTTATTTTTAGCCGATTGCTCTAGCTGTTACACCATTCTATTTGTAGCCTATCATGTTTAGTTCCTGACTTATAGTTTGTTTGTTAACACTGCTCGCTTTCTCACAACCAGTCCCAGAATAGCCAGTCTCTTATCTTTATGCTCTCTCCTCCTCAGCCAGCTGGGTTGCTCTGCTTGATTGTACTTTTTTTCTTCTCCAGCCAAGCAGTTACTTCTCTTTGGCAATAACCACTTAGTTTCCATTGTCTCCCACAATCAGGGAGTGTGAGAGAGAGACAGACTGCTGGAATCACACCCTGCCTGCCCTGAAACAGGCCCGATAAGCAGACAGGACACAAGACATGGAGGATTCCCTGTCCTCTCTCCTCCTGGCTGAACGCAGTCACTTAAGGAATAGGGGCAATAGCAACATGTTCCTGCCTGGCACAGGCAGTGCATCTCTTGTGCCTACCCCACCTTCCTGGGTGCTCTTCCACAATAGGTGTGAGGCTTTGCAAGTGGAACCCAACAGTAGTGAGGATGATGGTTCATCTGGCTTGGAGGTGTCACCGAGGTTAAGCCAGCTTCCACCCTGCATCAGAACTGCTTCCATAAGGAAAAAAAGATCGGTCGTTGTCATAGGAGACTCCCTCCTGACAGGAACAGAAGGCCCAGTGTGCTGACTGGACCCAGTTCTTAGGGAACTGGAGAAAAGGCTTCGGGGAGACCTTACCGCTCTCTACAAGTAGCTGAAAGGAGGTTGTAGTTGAGGTGTCAGTCTCTTCTTGCATGTAACAAATGATAGGACAAGAGGAAATGATCTCAATTTGCACCAGTGGGGGTTTAGGTTAGATATTAGGAAGAATTTCTTGACTGAAAGGGTTGTCAAGCATGGGAATAGGCTGCCCAGGAAGTGGTTGAGTCACCATCCCTGGAGGTATTTAAAAGACAGATGTAGATGGGGCCCTTAGGGGTGGACTTCATGATCTTAAAGGTCTTTCCAACCTAAATGATTCTATGGTTCTGTTTTTAAGGATTCAGTGTTTCTTACTTAAATTATTTGTAATTTTAATGACAATGGGTTTTATTTGTTCGTTTTCTAATGCTTTTTCAAAAGCTAAATATGTATAAGGTCACTGCAACTAGTATGTTCTCAAAGTAATGTAGCATTAGCTACTGATTTCTTCCCACTAGGTACCACAGCAATAAAAAGATAATGTATCTCTTCATGCCTGTCAAAGCAAATGTTCAGGAGCCAACTGTCGGCTGTTTTCTCCTGTAGCTCTTCATAAATGGGTCTCTTTGGGTTTTGTTTTGTTATAATGAATAATTTAATTTAATTTGTGTTTCATGAGGAAATTAAATACCATGTCTGCAACCACCTTGTCCTACCTAAAAATCCAGATACGAGGAGATACATGGAACTCCTTAGACAGAATTATTTAAACTACTTGTTTAGAAGTCTTTCAAGGCAATACAAAATGTTGTATTAAAATAATAAAGCTTTTTGTTACATACAGGTGGACTTTGTTTTATTAGGTGGGGACCTTTTCCATGACAACAAACCTTCCAGGAAAACAATACACACTTGTTTGGAGTCACTGAGAAAATACTGCATGGGGGATCATCCTGTTCAGTTTGAAATTCTGAGTGACCAAGCAGTTAATTTTCATAATAGCAAGTAAGTATCTTTTGTAAACTTTGTAAGATTTGGTTTGCATCCTTCATGAGCATGTCGTGATTTTTGTGGTTTCTATCATCCGTTACATTTTAGGCCTGTTTGTTTGGAACAGGGCACAGGATGACTTCACCTGTCGTCGTCTTTAAGTCTATAAAAGAGCAGACACCATTTTTTGAGAAACCTGTGAGGGTGTTGTGACATTCGATCCATTTATGTAATGTATCATTTCCATCCTGCAAGTGCAGTGCAAGGAAACCGATTTCCATGAATCGCTGTGGTTAAATCAGCAGTTCTTTGTGTGTAAACACCGGTTGCGCAGCCCAGTCCGCTTCTCTTGCACGTACCACACAGCATGCTGTACAATTCTTTTCACAGGCTTGTTCTAAAAAAATAGCATCTTTTATTACCCTGTTCCCAGTGGGAAGTGCTGTTCCAGGCCATGAGGAAGAATGTTCTTAAGCTGTGCAGCTGAAGCTTATTCATAGCCACTTAGTGCTCGTTTGTGCTGGTGTTGTGATGTATTTGTGATGACATCCATTTGAAGAAAATATTGGGAGCTGTCCCCAAATTTGCAATTTAACTTTTTTTTCTTTTTTTTTTTCCTTGTGCAGGTTTCCATGGGTGAATTATCAGGATGAAAATCTCAACATTTCTATTCCAGTGTTTAGTATTCATGGCAACCATGATGATCCCACAGGGGTAATTATTATCATAATTGTACTCTATTGTTATATTACAAAATACTATAGAAATAGAGATGTGTAAAACCACAGTTCTTGGAGAACCACCTGGTTTTAATCATTTGCTCCACTCTTCAGATAAATACTGTGAATGTCTTTAGAAATTCTGTTAATTAGTGACAAGAAGTCACGTATGAGGTTAAGGGAACCATATGAATTCCATCCCTGGCAGTGTTCAAGGCCAGGTTGGACACAGGGGCTTGGAGCAACCTGCTCTAGTGGAAGGTGTCCCTGCCCATGGCAGGGTGTTGGAACTGGATGATCTTTAAGGTCCCTTCCAACCCAAACCAGTCTGGGATTCTACTATGTTTAAATTCTTATTTTGTGTAGGTTTCTGTCACTGAGAACAGAATTGCTTTTCATGCCAAGAAATTACAGCCTTTCAGAAAGTTTCTAAACCAAATTTTCTCTGTAGAGACCTAAAGCTTTTTTTTCTTAAAGAAGGGGAATTTTGATACTTTGACTTGTGCAATGATGGGCATCTTATATTTTCAAGGAAGATAATGTGATAATGATGAAATGTTCATTTAAAATCAACAACTAAATGTAAGGATGAAAAGGGCATTTAGAAAGCAGCAAAGTACGTGTGTTGAGTTAATAATTTTGCATTTTATGTCAATAGCATTGTGTCATGGGGATATATGTTTTAACAGCATAAGTTTAACTTTGGACCTACTATGAAGTAGTTGGCTTAACCAGATATTTTTCTGTAGTAGTTTAGAGCCTTTAGTAGTTTGGGTGGGTTTTTTTGGTTTTGTTTTTTCTGAATGATTTAATGTTTAATTTCACATTGTTCAAACGAAGTGAGACTTTTAAGGCAAAGGGATTTGCCTCTCCATCTGTGACTACTAGAAAAAAAAAAAAGCTAATATATATGGTGGGGTTTTCAGAAGTTGCTTAAGAAAAGATATTCTCCCTTTTGATACTGCTTCACTTAGACTTTGAAGACTAAATGTTCTGTTCGAAGCTTTTGTATTGTTTCTTGATATTTTCTGCAGGCAGATGCACTGTGTGCATTGGATGTTTTAAGCTGTGCAGGATTGCTGAATCACTTTGGACGTTCAATTTCCATGGAGAAAATAGATATTAGTCCCATTTTGCTGCGTAAGGGTAGAACAAAAATTGCTCTGTATGGCTTGGGTAAGTATCAGCCTGCCAGACTGTGGCCAGACTGTTTATATATTACTGGAGTTCAGTAGGTCTAAATTAGGTTGGAAAAAACATATATAGCACTGCAACAAGCATGAAGATGTTGGCTTATGAAATGCTAAATGAAAGCATATCAGCTCTGTGACAGTTCAAGTTTCTCCTCCTGCTGCATTGGCACTGGTTGACAGGGTTTTTTTTTAATTTGTGTTTGTCATTGGTGTTTTGTTTTTGTTTCAAGAATTTAAAATAAATCCTTCAGTAACTTCTATACTTTCTATACTTCTATTGGTCTTAAGTGAACCCTGCTTAAGTTAGCCAGAGATAGTGCCCATGTACTGAGTCAGGGCAATCACACTTCTGTTGTATGTTAACCTTGCTGTTCTCACTGTTGTATGTTAATCTTACTTCCTCCTGCTTAAGTAAAACTTAAGCACTGTGTGTTCACCTGCCGTTTTGGTCACGTTTAAAAACAGAAACTGAGCAGAAACCTAAGGTCTGTCTGAAGTGGTGTATAAGTCATTCTGTCACAGATAACCTCGGTTTCTTCAAAGAAACATATGAAGAGTTTCTTATTTTAACGATGTTCTATGGTGGTTTTCAACTTCAGTTTGTTCCTTTCCATTTTCTTCTCCACCTTCACCTCTACCCTCAATTCTTAACTTGAATGGTCATGCTTGACTGCTTGCTGTCTAGAGAAGTTAACTGTTAAGATCTTATTTTTTCCTCTTATTTTATGTTTAGTGCTGACATTCCTATTTCCAAGTAACTTTTATAGCTATAAACATTAAGTCCTAGTTAACCATGATTTCATGTGTTTAATGAGATACTCTAAAAGTTTGCTGGATGTTCTAAGGGTTACTAGTGAGGGTGCTAATACCAAAATATAAAGGTTTTCAAAAGCATTTTAGTACCTAAAATCATTACTGGGAAATGCAGCAGATTTCTAAAGCACAGGTGTTGCTGCATGAAAATGTTCATGGGATGTTTCTTTGAGTTCGTGCAAGGATTATATAACCTCTTGACTTTCTCTGGTTTAGAGGGCATTTGTTCTCATACAACATATGTAAACTCTATATGGTATTTTATTGAGATACATCATTAACCCTGGGTATGGATGATTTATTTGTTTGGGGTTTTTTTTTGTTAAAAACATCAAGGAAATAATCAGTCACAAACAGTTCAGAAGTACTGCTGTGTGGGGAAAGCACAGACTCCGCATAGTTATGACTTGTTTGGCAGAGAATTTCGAAGGATATTTAAGAAGTCTATCTCTGCTCAGTATTATCTGGTTTTAGACTCCACTTTACAACCAAGTATACTTTTTACTCTGTCAACAAGAAACAAAACACCTCTTGTATGATTTTTATTCTGTCTGTAGTCAGTTGTTTAGCACAGAATACTGACAAGAGGTCTCAAACCGGATGCAGGTAATGAAACTGCTTTTAGCAGTTGTTCAAAAGTAGATTTTATGTTAAAATGTCTTATGTTTAGAAGTCTGTCTGGTAAAATAGCCAAATTATACTTTGATCTGTTTAGATTCATAATTAGACTCATGGTCATGAGAATGAAGATCTGATTTTAACACAAAGTTGTGTTCTTTATGCTCTTTTTAATCGAGCTGCTAATAAAAATGCTATCAAATAGTTAGTTTACCACACAAAGATGATTTAGTATTTTGTTTTGTCCACTCCAGGAGCTATTCCAGATGAGAGGTTGTATCGTATGTTTGTTAATAAACAAGTAACCATGCTGAGACCAAAGGAAGATGAAGATAGTTGGTTTAACTTGTTTGTGATTCATCAAAATAGGTAACAGTATTGAATGAATTAGGGTGACTTCTGAACTTACTGTGCTACTTCATTAAGCTGCCTTAAAAAGGATAGGTAAGGAAGCCAGCTGTACTAGTTGGTGCTTCATGTGAGTAGCTGGCTTCTCAGGATTTTCCCAAATGAAAGCATTGTTTTACAGCTCTTTTTTTACAGAAGGATCGTAAAGGAAAAGTGTTGAAATAAATGAGTTAAGAATGTTGGGAAATCTCTTCCCAAACTCATATAGCTAGGGGCAGTGGAGGTTTTGTAGTGTAATATGTATATAATGAAGTCTTCTCTTAGAGCCGAGAGCATTAAACTTCATATTGTATTTTTTATCCTTGTTTGAACCATGATTTGAGGAGTACCCTATCTTCCCTTACACTACTAGACTGTACAGCTTGAATCCAGGGTAGGTGGCATGTGCTCTTTCTGCCCACGCACTTCCAGCAGTGGTAGTAGGAACAGGGAGAGTTATTTTCCAAATCCATTCTTACAGTTTTTCCTGAAGGAGTGCAGTCCTCATGGGAGAGTAACGGGGAGGCAGGAGTAAACAAGTACAGCTCAGATAACCCTGAGTACTGATCTCTGTTCAGTAGGCTAAAGGAGCTCACTACTCCTCCATCTCCTGTGCCTTCTGGAAGGGGATGGGGGGTGGTGTGTCCCTATCTGTTTAATTTGGTGGGTTTTACCCCACTATTAAAGCCATGAGGTGCTATAAAAGCATTCATAGGGAAAAAAACCACCTGAATTCTCGCAAGTCAAGTAAAAAAAAAAAAAAGGGAGATCTGAATAAAAGGGAGCAGAAAAGAATGAGCTCTGTAAGTTTAACTAAACACTTCAAACAATTGTGTAAGGAATAAATGTGAAGAGTAGCTGACTTGATGTGTACTTCAGGTATTTTTGCTGGAGTTTCTGTATCACTTTAAATCTCCCTGAGTTTGTCTCCTCCTTCACTTTCACTCCCCCCTTGCTCACCCGTAACTGTGCACATTCTAATTATTTTTCTCTTTTGAACAGGAGCAAACATGGAGCTACCAACTACATCCCAGAGCAATTTTTAGATGACTTTATCGATCTTGTTGTGTGGGGTCATGAACATGAGTGCAAAATAGCCCCATGCCAAAATGAACAGCAACATTTCTATGTTTCTCAGCCAGGAAGTTCGGTGGTGACATCTCTGTCCCCTGGAGAAGCTGTGAAGAAGTGTGTGATGGTTTCTTGTTCTTATTTATCCTTTGCCTTATGTCTGTCATATGTTGTGTTTGAAAAAGGAAAAATACTTTTATTAAGTATGAAAGGACTTATGTTAGAGTGTGGATTAGCTTCAGAGTGTGACATAACAAGTAGGTAAAATCGGTGCCTAGAATAACTTTTGCTTTACTTAGGGTTAAGCCTAACATCTGAAGCAAATGGAACTTACTTGAGGAGTTTGTACCCTGATAAATTGGCATACGAGGAACTGTGTTCATGTGCTGTGTATGGAACAAGGACAATTTAAAAATAATAGAACTGAAGTTTGGCAGGGCCAACCCTGAAGTACATATTCAGGAATTTCCTATAACTTTTAAACTTTTGTCCCTGAAAAGTAAACATGAATTGGAACTAGATTTTTAATCCATAGGTCGCTGAAGTTTATCTTGTAGTAAGTTACTTTTCTCCTTCCTTTCTCCTTCTAGACACATTGGCTTGCTGCATGTTAGAGGGAAAAAAATGAAAATGCAGAAGATTGCTCTGGAGACAGTGCGAACTTTCTACATGGAGGATATTGTTCTAGCTGATCATCCCGATCTCTTTAATCCTGACAATCCTAAAGTAACTCAGGCAATACAAGCATTCTGCATGGAAAAGGTAACTTGTAATGCTAATAGTGTATGGGATAACAGTGTATGTATGGATAGAGAATAGAATCTGTGACTGGCTTTGAGACAAAGATGAGGAATCTTGTGTCTTTCTCCATATTACTTGAAAAGAACTTTGGCACTGTTTTCTTAGGAAGCTGATTCCATGCCATTCACTGCAGCCTTGACTTCCATATTCCTTGGCTAGGATGACTTACCGAAATAGGCTGTAACTGCTTTATGGGGGTCCATATTATCTTCGTATGAAAACTCCCACCTAAGAGTGGGGCACTGTTGGATGTGCGCTTTGGAACCAGCGTAAATACATACACGTAAACCCTGGGAGCTGGGCTGTAACTGAGAAGTAACTAAGCAGGTATATTAATTGCTATTGGTTCTTAGGTATAAGTGTCTTCCTGCTTTTTTTTTTTTCCTGGAACTAGAAATTTAGCAAAGCATAATGGCTGTAAAGTAATATACTGAGTGGTCAGTGATGTAGGTACTGCTGGACTACACTATAGCTGAAAAATAAGTTTTTATTGTGACTCATTCTTTCTTATGGATTTTGGTTGGATCCAGCTGTGTATTGTTCAGGAGTGAGAGCACATCCTATAGCTCTTTATTTTTATAGCTCCTCCCTGCAGCTGTGGCTGTACTTTAAGCTGTGTTTGAAGGATTCATACATCTGTAAGAGAACAAAGTGGAACTGAAGTTCTAATTCTGTTTCACAGGTTGAGATGATGCTGGACAATGCAGAACGAGAGCGCCTGGGCAATCCACGCCAGCCAGGGAAGCCTCTTATACGGTTACGCGTAAGGAATTGTTCACTTTGGATTGCTTTGGTTTGAATGGTCACTGAGCTTCAAAGCAAAGTCATGCTTTTATATAAACACATAATATAGAAAATGTCTTACTGTGTACAGGCAAATATAAATCACCTTCATACCATGATTCCATCTACCTGTGGTATAACGAGTATTCCATAGTAAAGGATGAGATTGGTTATAAGCACATGTCAGTGCTTGTCTGAGCATTAGGCTATTAGGCTGCTGGTCTAATTTATGGAAGCTTTCCTGCAGACTACTAAATGAAGCTGTATTATTATAATAATAATAATTATCCATTAACTATTCTGCATAGGATGGTAAAGCATTAATTTTAGATTGGCTTATTTTTAACTTTTCCTTTGAAGGGTAACAAACCCATCTTCATACAGTGATAGAATGGTTTGTGTTGGAAAGGACTTTAATGATCATATAGTTCCAACCTCCTGATCATGGCCAAGGTCACCTGTGTGGCTTCTCTATTTCTGTTTATTTCATATCTGAATTTTTCCTTTTCTCTCTTAGGTTGATTATGCAGGTGGCTTTGAACCATTCAGTGTCCATCGTTTTAGCCAGAAGTACATGGATAGGGTGGCTAACCCAAAAGACATCATACACTTCTTCAGGCGTCGTGAACAGAAAGAGAAAAATGGTAATTATAAAGGAAGGAATCATTGGCTTGCTTAGGTTTTCATTCTTACTTTATTTTATTACACAGCACTTGCAAAGGCTTGGTGTCTACCGTCTAGTGTGTTATAAGAGGAGTAAAGATGCAGAGTATATATCGCACAAGTATTTCTGCTCTATTTCTGGGTTTGTCTAAAATTCTGGTATGTAGCACAGCATCTTCTGACAGTTATTCATAAATAATTGCTTATGGTAACACACGTAGCCCTGTGCCAGACTGACTTACTCCATGATTCTATGGTAATTACCATGGAAGGCATTAAACATCTCACTCCTGAGACCTCTCAGAATGAGGATTGGTGGATTTGGACACTGCAGGAAGAGAAAGGAGTGTTGTGCTTTTCCCCTTTTGTTTTTTATTTTGTTGCTGCAGTAATTAATTTCTTTGTGCCTAAAATAGTCATGGAGAGGATGGGCTTGAGAGATGTTTGTATATCCAAAAAAAAGTCTGAATGTAGGACAGCATTTTGTCTGCCCTATTCAATCATGTGTATGAGGTGCTCTTGGCTTGTCTGTTCCAGGTATGGCTCTATTCAAGCATTTGTGCAAAACAAATAATAGCTGTTACTGTTGCAGCTTTCTTACTGTGCCTAGAAGTTTTCATAAATGGATAATAGATGTTGCCCAAATACTGGATTTGTGATAGTTGCTAATGAAGATGCAGCTTGCACAAGAACAGACTGTGCTAAAGAACTGTTAATATTTCACATTAGTGCATTGTAAGTACTCCAATTCCACTGACACTTTTTACGTACGCTGTCAGTTTTATGGAGTTCAAAACGTTTCATGAATAAAAAATGCTTTTAGTGATTTTTATTTGATTTTTTTTTTTTTTTTTTTTAAATTGTGCTTCATCGATTCTATTTTGCTTTGCTTTCGGGTTTGGGGTTTTTTTTCGTAGTTCTGTGATCTCATTGACATTTCAGGATACAAGATAGCTACTGCTGTCACCACATTTCATCAAGGCATTTTAACTTTCCTACTGAATGTGCATCTTGGCTTCAGGAAGGGAATGTAAAAACATTACCGTGGTTCTTGCATTGCTTTGTTACCCTCTGCTACAAGAGAGGTGGCTAATACAGCAGTCAGAATTTTCAGTCCATGTGTGCATAATGCTGTGGTTCAGTACAGGTGATGTTTAAGAATTTGTGAGTTCAGAAGTTGTTACTGTTCCTTTTAGAATCACAGAATGGTTTTGGGTGGAAAGGACCTTAAAGATCATCTTGTTCCAACCCCCTGCCATGGGCAGGGACACCTTCCACTAGAGCAAGTTGCTCCAAGCCCCTGTGTCCAACCTGTCCTTGAACACTGCCAGGGATGGGGCAGCCACAGCTTCTCTGGGCACCCTATGGCAGCGCCTCAGCACCCTCACAGGGAAGAACTTCCTTTAATCTAATATCTAATCTAAATCCACCCCCCTTTCAGTTTAAAGCCGTTCCCCCTTGTCCTGTCCCTGCATGCCCTTGTCAAAAGCCCTTCTCAAGTTTTCTTGTAGGCCCCTTTAGGCACTCGAAGCTGCTCTAAAGTTCTCTCCCTGGAGCCTTCTCTTCTCCAGGCTGAATAAGCCCAGCTCTTTAAGCCTGTCTTCATAGCCGAGGTGCTCCAGCCCTCTGATCATCTTTGTGGCCTCCTCTAGACTCACTCCGACAGCTTCATGTCCTCCCTTATGTTGGGGGCCTCAGAGCTGAAGGCAGCACAGCAGGTGGGGTCTCATGAGAGCAGAGGAGAGGGGCAGGACCACTTCCTTCGACCTGCTGGTCACGGTTCTTTTGATGCAGCCAGGACACAGTTGATTTCTGGGATGTGAGTGCACACTGCTGGGTCATGTTGAGCTTCTCATCAAGCTGCTTTTTGTTGTAGCTGCTTATGTAACAAAGTAATGTTTAGTGTTTGTGTGTGGCAGATGTCTGGCAGCAATCTGTAATCACTTTATATTACTTTGTGTGGTTTGTGGTAATCTCACTTGATTACCCTTTTATTTTCTGTCATTCCTGCCTTGCTGCCCTTGAATGGGGCACAGCCTTAATGAGTTATGAGCATTTTGCACTAAAACTCATTTGGTGTGCTTTGGAGGAAAACTTCTTCCCTAGTAACAGTCGGGTATGAAAAACACCTTGTGCTTTTATGGGTCCTTTGATTTTCTTCCATTTGTGAACTTCTAGAGTCCAGTTATAATAACCTTCAGGACATGGTGTTAAATTTGTAATTCCAGACATTTGGTTGTTAGAAGAACACTTTGTATTTGCTAGGGGTAGAGTTGTCTTGTACAATTATTGCATCAGTTATGTTCACCTGTGTTTCCAAATAGACTCTACATAAATCCTTGGCATATAAAAGGGACCACAGTTCTTGAGGCCTATATTAATCTTTTTTCCTATTCCTGTCAGTGCGATGATAATAGTTAAAAGTTGCAGGTGTGGGTGACAGTGCCACTGTGCTTTTCTATTCTAGACAATGATCTTAATTTTGGAAAGCTCATGAGCAGACCTACTCCTGAGGGGATGACACTGAGGGTGGAAGACCTTGTGAAGCAGTATTTTCAGACAGCAGAGAAGGTATTTTTCCACCTTTTCTGATTTGTTTTTTAATGGAATATAATAT
>NW_009924321.1:3094-4130 GCF_000696875.1 Nestor notabilis | reverse complement strand
TCCTGCCGGCCCAGCCCGCTCCCAGCGCACGCGATGGATTCACCGAACAGCGCGGGGCTCCGCCGCCCGCAGCCGGGGCCTCTCCGGGGTAACCTGCACCACGTGTTTCACGTTTTCTTCCTGAACTCCTGTTTCTCTGTTCTCCCTCGGACACAGCGATCTCCTCCCGCTCCTGCCTGACTGACACGTTTCTGTTCTCCCCGGTAAACTACTTTCCTTCCCTATCATACCCTGTTCGGACGAGTGTCAGCATTCGAGATCTTACAACCTGGAGGTGTTCAAGGCCAGGTTGGACACAGAGGCTTGGAGCAACCTGCTCTCGTGGAAGGTGTCCCTGCCCGTGGCAGGGGGTTGGAACTGGATAAGCTTTAAGGTTCCTTCCAACACAAACCATTCCATGATCTCTGTGCCTTTTCTTACTGCATGCCCCGAATACATCCTTGATTTTGTCTCCATGACATTGAGACCACCCTGGATACAGAGAAAGGTTTTATCTCCCCTGGCTACAGATTGTCTTGTGTACCTGCTGCCTGACACCCTGATGATACGACTCCCCGAGGCTGTCCAGGTGGGTCAGAGCCCTCTGACGCACAGCTTTAGTTCCTTGCTCCCTGCTCCAAATAAGGAGCAAGGACTTATTAGGACTGGGCCGTTCAGCTGTGGTGTTCACTGAGGATAAAAAACACTGCCCATGGGTGGAGACTGTGGAGGCAGAAGCTCCATGTGCTTCCATGGCCTTGTAAGGGGGGACTGTGGAGCGCTGGGCATGTCTGCAGGCAGCAGAGCAAGAGCATCCCTGCACATGGTGGAGCCAGGCTGAGAGAGCTGGGCTTGTTCAGCCTAGAGAAGGCTCCTTAAGGGGAGACCGTAAGCAGCTCCCAGGGCCTAAAGGGGCTCCAGGAAATCTGGAGAGGAACTTTGGACAAGGGCCTGTAGGGACAAGACAAGGGGAATGGCTTTAACCTGCCAGAGGGGAGATTGAGTGAGCTCTGAGGCAGAAGCTCTTCCCTGTGAGCGTGCTGAGGCGCTGGCGCAG
>NW_009924321.1:0-3026 GCF_000696875.1 Nestor notabilis | reverse complement strand
CTTGTGTAAGGTGTCCCTGCCCCTGGCAGGGGGTTGGAACTGGATGAGCTTTAAGGTCCCTTCCCACCCAAACTAGGCTGGGATTCTATGATAAATGCCACAAGAGCTTCTTGGCAGTGCATGCCCTTGTTATCACTCTCTTGCAGTGCAGCCTTAGGCTCTGGCCACTGACTCCACCACTTCCACATTGGGCATTGCCTGGACCACAGCGTCTGTCACTGAAGTGCCCTTGTTCCGCCTTCGCCAGGGCAGAGGGAGCCCTGGATGTCTCTGGCATGTCTGGCCCCTCCTGCCCAGCCCTTGGGCTGCCCGGTGTGCTGCCGACTCTGACAGCTCCGTAGAGGTGCAGCCCTGCACCATTACCCCCTCACACACACACCACTGCCGCAGGGACAGGACGGGCTGGACCCTGCAGCCTGGGGCAGGCAGAGCCACTTCCTTCCCAGCCCGGGCACAGTCAGGGCTGGCACAAAAGGGAGGGCAGGGACATACTGGGGACAGGATGAAGGACAGGTGCTAGGGTCACCTGGTAACGCAGTGAGGGACCCTCTAGCATCCCCAGACCTGCTTTCCAGGCTGGATCCAGGCCTCTGCTGCACCATTATCTCATGAAAATGCTCTACCCCTGCCTTCCCTGTGAAAGGAAATGAGAAGCTGGTGGGGGAGAAGGGGAAGGGGAAGGTAATAAGGGAGAGGTCGCATGAATGGACAGCCCAGGGGAGAAAGCCTGGTGCCGGCAGGGGAGAAAGCCAGTGCAGGCAGGGAGGCAGTGAGGTGGAGCCGGAGGAGGAGAGCGCAGCCGAGGCGTGACGCCACTGTGGCAGAAGGTCAGCCCTGACGTCACCCGGCACTTTCGGTTTCATAGGGAAGCGAGGAAGCCAGAGCCTCAGAAGTTTGTGATGGCAGAAAGAGACCCCATGGAGGGTGAGGGGCCCTTAACCCGCAGTGCTGGTGAGTTCAGTGAGTTTAGTGTCTTCATTAAGACTTTGTGGGGCAAAACGCTTTCAGTGCCAGTGTCTCTTGATGACTCTATACGAGCTTAAGGTCAAGATGAACGTATAGGACTCCATCATGCCCCCCGAAATGTTAGAAGTTGCTTTATAGCTACAGACAGATGGAGGACAACCTGACCCTTTAACACTCTGAAATCAAACTCAACTGCCTTCTGTACTGTAACCTAAGGTGTAAGTGCAGGGTGGCCTGGGGAGGGTAGGCTATGTGCGTGGAGGCAGTGGAGGGGCAGAGGGTGCAGACTGGTGTGTCTCCAGAGGAGGGACGTCATCAGGACTGCAGTCAGGAAGGAAGGGGCAAGGCTGCCACTCTCTGTGCACCAGGTGAGAAGAAGGTGAGAGGAAGGCAAAGGCTCAGGCATGCCCCTATGGAGGAGGAGGGCAGGAGAGAGGACTCCGCTCCTCAAAGCTGAACAAGAAATCTGCTCTCTAGGTGGCAGTGGGGAGTGGTGGACAGACAGAGGCTGGGAGCGTGTTCTCGGCCACACAGTGCCCTGCCCTATGGGGACAGGGCACAAACGGGCAGGAAGAGGTTTCACAGCAAAGGCATGAAGAGGGGGAGGACGGACAGAGGATGGGATATTCCTCTGGACATGACATGGGTCCTGAGCTCTCTTCCGCTTTCTGTTGCAGTTGCAGTGCGAAGTGATGGGGAATATTTGAATCCTGAATTTTCAGGTAAGGTCATGCCCAGGTCCTCAGCTTGGAGCTGCACAGTGGTAAGTGTAACACCTCAACTCCCTGCCTTGTGGTGAGCATGTCCCTGCCACGGTTCATGGAAGAGGATGTGGAAGAAGCACTGGGTACGGGAGCATGTAGTGGTACACAAGGGGACCACTGCGGCTAATGGGATTGGGAAGGTGGGGTGAAGGCTGCTTGAGGATGCCTTCTTCTCCCAAACATGAGGCAAAACTGACAATGTCTTCCAGTTCTTGCAGTCTTAAGGACACGCATGGCAAGGCATTTCAAATGTCTGAGACAGAGGAGAGATGGCTCAAGGCTGGTGAAGACTTGGGGAGCTCAGAGGTGAGGTCCTGCAAGACATGATGCCCAAGGCTGGGTGAGGAGCACATGGGGATGGGGAGGAAGGCACAGCAGCAGCGTATTGGCTCATGGCCAGCCTGTGGCTGGGGGCTCCGGGGCTGCCCATCACCCCTGCGCTGGGTGGCAGGAGCTGGGGGGTGCTGCCCTTGGGCCCAGGAGATGGAGCTCATGGGCTGGGCAGACACAGCTCCAACACCAGCCTATTTCCTCCCTGCAGCAGGTGGGAGCAGGGCCAGGCTACCTGGCGCTGGGGATGTTGCTCATGTTCTCAGAACTCTCCTTCAGCAGCAAGCACAGCTGGACGAGACGGATACAGCGTGCAAGTGCTTTCCTCTGTGTTCCTCTCTGCAGGAGAGAGATGATGAGCTGGAGCTGGACCCAGACCCAGACCCAGACCCAGGCCAGGACCCACCACTGGGGGGAAACTGCTGCAGCTGCACCAGAGAGGTAAGGCCTTGCGGGTTACACCTGTGGGAGACAATGGAAACTATTTGATTATTGCCAAAGAGAAGTAACTGCTTGGCTGGAGAAGAAAGAGTTAAAGAAGAAACAAAGTACAATCAAGCAGAGCAACCCAGCTGGCTGAGGAGGAGAGAGCATAAAGATAAGAGACTGGCTATTCTGGGACTGGTTGTGAGAAAGCAAGCAGTGTTAATAAACAAACTATAAGTCAGGAACTAAACATGATAGGCTACAAATAGAATGGTATAAAAGCTAGAGCAATAGGCTAAAAATAACTGTTGTTAGAATGGTATAAAAAGTTAGAGCAGCAGGCAGTAAAGCGATTCACTGCATGAAGATGCTCTGGATCCGTGCCTTCATCCCCTCAAATGGTGACCCCGATGTGCGGTCGAAAGGCGCAGCTTGCGAAAGAGGGCTGCGTACTCCGGGGGGTACATCTCGGTTGAGTGATCATCCTGCCAGCTGGACTGAGCGGACATAAAATCCCGGGTAGACTACGTGAATGTACAT
>NW_009924320.1:0-8141 GCF_000696875.1 Nestor notabilis | reverse complement strand
GTTCGGTTCGGTGCTGCTCCGAAATTATGTTAAAGTTTTCCGCTGGCTTACTGGCACTGAGCAAAGTCGGAAGGCTACTTGTAAAGTTGCTGTTCTCCTTTGCAGCGTGTGGCTCTGGCAAAGCATTGACCCTATTTCCGTACGAGTTTTAATAGGACCGTTAGAATGCATCATGTTCTGTAACCAGCTTCCTTTTGGTCTTGTGCTTGTTGCTGCTGTTGCTAGCGCAGTAGTATCCTGCTGTAGGAAAGAATGAAGCTGAAGTTGCAAGCACAAGCCTAGGCTGTGAGCATGCTTACATTGTTGAAAGCACTGTTGAAAGTTAGCCGGAGGCAGCTGTATACTGCCGTACTTGTCACTTAATTGTGTGTCGGTCGTTTAATGGGCTTTTTGCTTGTCAGCTGTCATTCATCTGTGAAATACTTGCACATGCACATATGTAGATATGTGTAAAGACTCGGTTGCAGACATAAAAGTTGTCAGTGTTTTCTTTTGTCTCATTTCAGAGTTGTAATGACCTGACTTTAATTGGTTCCAGGTTAAACCTATCTGGTTCCAAGGTTCCAAGTTAAACTTATCTGGAAACTTACTTTCAAGTAAATATGAAATCACAATTTCTTAAAACAAATAGGTAAGAGATTTTCAAGAAAAGTGTATAGTCATTGTAGCACTGGAAATATATTGGAAAGAGCCTGTTCTGACAATTACTCTGTAATCAAACATATTTATCTCAGTTAATTTAGATTTGCTCTGGTCTTTTAAAAAATTAATGGTATTAAAATAATAATTGTCACTTTCCCTTCCCTCTCCTTCTTCCCCAGCCTGGAACTATATTTGCAAATTGTCCTACTTTAGAGGGTGAGAGAGAATTCTAAAATAGCAAGGGAGTGCTTTCCATCAGTATTGGTTGAACAGAACACTGTTTACTGACAAAATTAAGGTTTGATTATATTCTGGCCTTTGGCTGATTGAATATGACATTGTAATGTTGATTAATTAAAAAAAAAAAAAAAAAAAAAAAAAGGAGTCTGTGAAAGGTAAACCTGTCCAGGGGATTTTCCGTTAGGAATACGTTACTGCTTTGAAAGCCATTTCCTGTGACAGTCCCAGGTGCCTGTTATATTTCTAAAAAAGCTTGAGGTAGAGGAAGAGAGTCGGCAGACTAAGCAGAGAAGTATCAGTCATCTTTTCTCTTTTTCAGGTGAAAAACTGGAGGAGTTTCTTCGCTCACTGAACAGCAGTAAACCTCTGTATTTGGGACAGACTGGTCTGGGTAACATTGAAGAACTCGGAAAACTTGGGTTGGAGCCTGGAGAGAATTTCTGCATGGGAGGGCCAGGAATGATCTTCAGCCGTGAGGTTCTCAGGAGGATGGTGCCACATATAGGTGAATGCCTTCGAGAAATGTACACCACTCATGAGGACGTGGAGGTGGGCAGGTGTGTCAGAAGGTTTGGAGGAACTCAGTGTGTTTGGTCGTATGAGGTAAGTGACTGTGTAAGTTGTAATGTGCTGTTTGTTTACAGAGTTTTATATCTTGCAGCATAAGTAGCTATATCTGCAATTTCTTTCCACGATAATTGTGTTTAAGTGCATTGAACTGCAGACTGTAAGGAAAAAAAAGAGGAAAACATTCATGACATGTTGCTGTAAGCATATTTATTTTTACTTGTCTTTCAATTTTAGTTGGTGACAATTGCTGCGGTCATCTTGTAAGTATTGTCATGCTAAAAGTTGCTAAAGCACTACTTGAAGGTTTCTACATACAATCCTCGGCAGGATGCTGCTTCATTTGACTTATGCTGTTCAGGTTGGATCTACTTAAAAACTTGGTTTTGGATAAGCGTGCAGCGTATCTGTTTATCACAGGTTATTAAACTATTTTGTGATATTTGAAGAAGAATTGTGTTTTCTTAATTACTCAGACATATTTTAATGGCATTCATTACTGTCAGAAGCAGAAGTAGGGATTGTGTTTTTTTTTTTTCTTTTATGGAAATGAAATTTGTTACACTGTATGAGTCCTTAATACATTTTAACACTGTTCTGCAGTAAGAAAAACAGTGTTAGAAGTGTACCATAGACACAAGCAGTGTACCACATCTCCCTGTGCTGAAGTCATTTTAGGAGCAAATTACTTCATTCAGTAATAGAACTTTCTGAAGTAATAAGGATATGTTGCAGTACCCAGAAAAGTTTTTTGCAATGCCATAGCTAAAATTCAGGCCTTTTTCTGCGGAGATATTGTGGCTACTGGCACATAGATCAAAACAGACCAAACATGCAACTGCCAGAAAGGGTAAAGGGTGATAGCTAATATGATGAATATGATTTTAGTTATTTTAACCTGTTCTTTAATTTTAATATATGCTTGCCCTTGTAACACTCCCTCATTAAGAAGGAAAAATCATTTCAATGGACCACTGAAAGTGGTTATGTGCTATTAATGACAAAAAGACAGGAAAAATTATTAATTTGGTGGGTTAGTGTTTCTGTGAATGGCCTGGGTAAAGGTGGCTATTTTAAAAATGGGTTTAGAAGGTGGCAGTGCCTGTAAACAGGTGAAAGAAAGTAAATATTTAATAGTTGATACTAACTAGGTGCAAATCTTAAAGGAGGAAATCTTTCCTTTACTTCACAATACAAAGGTGTTTTTAGAGACTATTTCAATAAATGTTGGAAATGCCAGTGTAAAGTGATACAGCCGTTGCACTGGTAGAGCAGGGAAAGCATTTGATGTGCAGATGGGTACAATGTAGTCCTACGTTGATATCCATGTATCAATGGTTCTTAATCAGACTTCCAAACCGCATGCTACATTGGCAGCTTAATCTTACACTCTGATGTGTTTGGGCTACATCTGTACACGGTTGTTTTCAAATCCTTATGGGCATATGTCACCTGCTGATCTGTATCAAATAGCAGAATTACGATTATTCCTTGACAGTTGTATCTTGGAGGGGGTTTTTGGTTTGTTTTTCTGATTTGTCTTCTTGGGAAGACATCTGGGGAAGGGAAGAAAACTGATAATAGATAAAATTATCACCACGGTTAGAATTGATGTTGAACGTCAGTAAAATTTTGGCTCCAAGACACTGAGCGTAAGTGGGATAGAGTGAAAAAATGTGTTTACTTCACTTTCAGAGACTGGGTTGTATGACTGCCCAGAAGCTCAGCTTTTTGTGGTAGGATTGGGGCCTGAAAACATGAAGATTTTGAAAAAAGTGTATTTTTATGGGATCTGGAATAGAGTGACACCAGTCTTGACTGTCAGTTGCTTATGAAGGCCTAAGTTCTATATAATAAAGAATAAAAAAAAATGAAAAAAATGTGCTGGGCATTGCAATAGCAGATGCTACATATCTGACCAGTATTTGCTCTGTCAGAAGAATCTTCAACTTTGTTGCTGCTACAGGAGATGATCCACAAGATGCAGATGATTAAGACAAAGCTGCTTAGGATGCTATCCCCCATTAAAGCTGCGTTTTTTTTAGAGCAAAATAGGATGTCCCAAGAGAACGAGAAGATGCATTCATGCTATGGCATAGTTTGTGTTGTGCAGCTGGTAGTTTCAAGCAATCTGATACTGTACTTGAACAGAATGGCCTGTTACAGGTTGGTAAATCAGTGGGTGACAAGGGTGACTTTCCCTAGGGCACTGGAAGTATTGCAGCTCCATTCCTGCCATAGATCAACAAACTCTTTATGTGCTGGGAGGTGAATTGTTCCCTCAGATACATGTGTGCAAAATGTAAGACTGGGCCCGGGGCTTTCTGCATAGCCAGTTGCACTTTTGTCCTGAAGTCCTCTTGTTGTATGTGTTAAATGAAGTCCTGTTGAGCTGCAAGTTTTTTATGACTTCCTTGCTTTTGGGAAGATGCATAATTTATGTTTAGCATGTGTTGCTGTGGACTAATAAAAACTGTAATCAACTCCATTAAAATCCATAAAAGTAGAAAAGCACTAGAAGAGTTGAGTTAGTGTTGCGTCATTTTTTACTTGATTTCTAAGAACTGCATTGGAAGGTCTCTTTTTGGTGAGAATGATAAATCAGAGTTCAAGAGAAAACCTGAAATGCTTAATCTTTGCTGGGTGGCTTAACTGCTGTAGGTAAGACTGGCTGCTTTTCAGGGTTTATTCTGCAGCCTTAAGCTAGTTTAATTGCATAATATACTTGCTGGCAAGGAGAGGGTTACAACTTTAACTTTTTTTTTTTGGTCAGAATGAATAATAAAAGAAGAGTGGTACAAGCCTGCCATGAGCTGCTCTTATATATTGGGCCTCCTTCTAGAGTTAATTCTTGTTTTATCAGATATGAAGCCAGGGCTAAAAGCTGGGTCTCTCACATGTCAAATAACTTACAGCTGAGGTGATGAGTCGTCTTCTGTCTCTGCTGATGGAGCTCCTCCACTTTAAATAAAGAAGTAGTCATTGAATTGCTAACAGAGTGAATCTAATAGCGGGGAGTTTAGTGCATTTGTGTGGAATGGAGGAGACAAAAACCTGCCCTCAGTCTGCAATTTGGCAGTTCCTCTAAGCTGACACAAATGTGGGCTTTCACTGAAGGGTGGCTGCTCCTTTCAGTTGCTATCCTTTTCTGCAGGACATGTGCAGCCCTATGGTGAGCTGGAGCAGGGGTGAGATCTACTTGAAACCTGACCTGGACCAGAAGTGTTTTTTTCAGTTGAATAAGTACTCAGAGTAAAGCTCTGCTGAGCATGAACATCAGGAGAAAGAAGAGGTGGTCATGTTCAGCCAGGAATGAAGGGGCAGGACAGTGTCAAACTACCCTTCTTGGTAATAGCTTACATTTAGACTGGCTGGAAGCAACAGTTGAACTGCAGCCTAAATCTGGTACATTTCCGTGTTACATGGATGCCATCCAGAGGAGCCATGACATGCTTGAGAGGTGGTAATGTACGGAAAGCAGACTCCACAATCTGTAAGATCGTAAAGTAGGTATGTTTATTCAGCACTGGGCAGCACGGGGGGGTCGTCCCACAAAGCCGTGTGCACCTGTCATAACAACTTGCTTCAAATTTATACAGTTAACGGTTACATATTCATAAGGTTTCCTATCACACCTATACATATGTATGACCTGTTCCCGCTTCGTATTAAAATTAGGGCTTCTCCCTCTTGCACCTGCGCAGTGCCTCCTGGTGGTGGTTTTCGGTGGTCGTAGGGGAGGAAGGCCATAGATCTTCCTCACTATGCACTTTTCACCCCTTGGCTCTGCGCATGCTCAACGCTCTCCTGTGTTCTCTCCAAACCGGAAGACCAATTTCAGCCAGTTTATCAGGTTTATCAACCAGTTCTCACAAAAAGCCACAACCCTCATCTGTTTTCCCGTCAATTCCAGGCACTGCCCCTGCAACAGGTCACAAAGCTCACAAGTTACAGCCCCATAAGATTACCTAGCCTACAATTCCCCATCTCAGTCCCCCCTTTTCTACAAACTTAGTAAATTCGTTTACTAAACTATGCTCAATCTCAGTATAATGTTTCCTTATCTAACATTTTCTCAAAATACTTACTAGATTCAAGTTTCCGACGGTGTTGATTTTTCTTCTATTCACTATAAGAATTTCCAGTACTTTGAAAACAGCATACACAAAGAACAATATTAAAAAGAAGCCTGGTGGCAGTTGCACAGATTGATTAGCAGATAGATGTATAGTTACACTGGCATTATGATACACAGGTTAAGTTGCATTTAGCCATTGCACAATCTTACTGCCATTTTTCCCAGTATTAACGTTACCCATACATTTGTTTTCGGTTGCGGTGGTATCCAAATTAAGTTACCTAAGCTAAAGATGGCAAAAAGGGCAATAATGTTGAGTATCCAATTCATAATTTAAAACCAATATTTTACCCAGCGAGGTCCTCACTCTTGGTCTTAATATCATCTTTGTAGTTTGAGTCTAAGAGGTCCTTGAGCTTCTGAAGTCCGTACTTCTTGTGGTGCTTTCTTTACTCTGGTATGATATATCTAAGTATTTTGTTCTTTGATCTTAATTGCAGTGAAGGAGGTAAGAAGTACCTGCAACAGTCCCTCCCACTGCAGCTCCAGGGTTTTTTCTGCAAGAGACTTAATGTATACATAATCCCCAGTTTGTATATTATGGACTGGTCCATCTAAACCTCTTCCCCAAGTCCCAATAAAAGGGCTAAAGGAAGTGATTGAGGCCATGCCAAGTTTGCTTCTTGTCTCAATTTCACAATTTGCTGTTTTATTAAATGGTTTATGTTTTCTACCTGGCCACTTGACTCAGGGCAATATGGGGTATGAAGTTGCCAATCTATACCAAATGGCGGCTAATTTGTTGTATCACTTTTGAGGTAAGATGTGGCCCCCTGTCGGAGGATATGACCACTGGAACCCCAAAGCGTGGTATTATTTCATGTACCAATATCTTAGTTACTTCCCGAGCCTTGGCTGTCCTGGTCGGGAATACTTCTGGCCAGCCTGAAAAGTTATCAGTCAATACCAATAAATATTGATACCCCCCTTTTCTTGGGAGTTCTGTACAGTTAATCTGCCACTGTTGTCCAGGCCCATTTCCCAGTTTGTCCCATTTCTGTCTTAGGGTTATTCCTGGGATTAGTCTGGAGGCAGACGTCACCCTGCTGAGTCACCTGTCTCACTGTGGTGTATAAGTTTCTGGCCACAGTTTCTTTAATTAAGTGCTTGTACAGGGCCTCCGTTCCTCAATGCCTTTTCCTATGTTCTTCCCCTATTAAATGGCATCATAGGCAGGAGGGAATGATTAGCTTTCTCTGCGGTGTGTGGGCCCACCCTTCTTCATTATATGACCCTTCTAAATCTGCAATAAGCTTCTGGTCGGTCTTCTTTAGTAATTCTGGCTTACCTTCTAGAGAGATTCGCCTGTCTGGGACCAAAGTCCCCTCTGTTCTTACTTCCATTTTGGCTGCCTGTTTTGTCTCTCTGTCTGCCAGCTCATTTCCTTTTTCCAATTCTGAGCTCACTGTCTGGTACGCCTTAATATGCATAATTGCCACTTTCTCAGGACATTGGATACTGTATGAGACACTAAAACAGTCATTTTCTGACCCAGCGTTAATACTACAGCTGCAACCACTCGTAAGCATCCAGGCCAACCCTTTGCAGTTGTATCCAACTGCTTGGAGAAGTAGTCAACTGCTTGTCGATATGGACCCAGATCTTGTGCTAGTATTCCCAGGTCAATCCCTTGTTTTCTGTGGGAAAAGAGGAAAAATGGCTTACATCTCGGAATCCTAAGGCCGGGGCTGACGTCACAGCTTTTTCAGTAGCTCAAAGGCCTGTGTGGTCTCCTTATTCCATTTAAGGGGCTTCTGTCCTGTGTCATTGTCCTGGGTTCAGCTACAGCAGTCATTTTTTTCTCCTTCTTAGTAGCTGGTGCAGTGCTGTGGTTTTGACTCTCAGCGTAGGATCAACACTGATAACACCGATGTTTTTAGTTGTTGCTAAGTAATATTTACTCCAACCAAGGACTTTCTCAGTCTCATGCTTTGCCAGGGAGGAGGGGAGGCAGGGAGGAAGCAGAGGCAGGACACCTGACCCAAACTGGCCAAAGGGGTATTCCATACCACAGCACGTCATACCCAGTGAGTGAGCGGTTGCATGGTTCCGAGTTGCAGGGCTTAAACCACAACAGTTTCTTGTGGTGCCCAATGTGGGACATGAAGGGTTGAGATAACAACAGATCTGACCAGAGTGTGTGTAATCATATTTGTGATAAGCATTTATTGTTTCAGATTAATAGTCACTCATCATAATGCTGATTTATTGGCTCTCGGAGTTGTTACGCTTGATCTCAGAGTTTCAGCATGTTGTACCTTACTTACAGCCAGTATTTGCTGGTTTAGTGTTCATCAGCTGGGGGGCCTGGGCTGAGGTTATTGTTTCACTGTACTTCATAGTAATGACTTGTAATGCAATAGACTCATTGATTATGAAAGTGGTCTGGCTTGCATTCCCAGCGTGGTCATCACCCCTATACTTTGGGAGGTACATAATGAAATTTTTTAGCAATTATATATGGGCTTTTTTCTCCTCGGGGGGTCAACCTATGAAGGAGGCATTCCCTTATACCCCTCTCTCCCCCACCAGCCTATTTACAGCAGCCTTTCAG
>NW_009924319.1:24451-25698 GCF_000696875.1 Nestor notabilis | reverse complement strand
AGCTGAGGCTCCGGGACGCTGAACTTCCCCCCACTCCGGGGTTCAAGGCGTTCTCTCGGGAGAGACTCACCTCGGCAATTCGCGATACTGCAATACGCCTCATGGTGCTATACTGAGTTGTCCACAGCACCTGCTGCCTGTGGGCACTGTTATTCCTAAGGGTTAAGTTCTGGCCAAAGCATCATCTCAGAGGAGAATACACTTTGTATTTCTGTAGGAAACTATTGAAACCAGTGGCTGACGACACTGCTGAAGCTTTCCCAATGAATTTGCAAGCTGTGGGTGAGAGCTAGAGGCATGAAATTGACTGAAATAGTGTTTTGCAAAGTCATTTCATAAAGTCATTAGTAGCAACTTCTTATGCAGCTCCTTTTCCATGTGCTCTCCTCATCTTGATTTCTACCCTCAGTCTGGGGACAGAATAGGCTTGTGTGGGGTCAGAGACATGGATAAAAGTCTCATGTCAGGGGGCGGTCGGTTTGTTTATTTCTTTCAGGGCTAGATCTTCTTCCAGTAAAGGCTATAATCCCTGTAGTCCCTATTCACATGCTTTGACTGCTCTGAGGTGAGTTACAAGGTGCAAGAGATGTTTGGTAAGCTGAAGGGAGATCACAGATCTGAAAACAGGGTGAGTGATTAAATGGGTAAAGTCTCTTAGCCACATAAATCACTGTCTTTGCCAAGCAGATTAAAATGACATGGATACAAAATGCTGGTAGGAGTGGTGGAAAAGTTGCTATTTCCAAAAAACATGCTTTCTGAAACCATGCATATTTCATGTAACAATTAATCGAAACTGGTGTATGAGTGTTATGACCCTGTAATGTTTCAATATTGTTTATCATACAATAGTTGTTACAATATTATTATTGTGTATTATTATGTATTATTAAAATTATTACAGTATTATTTGAGTATTTCTTACATAGGGCAAGGCTTTGACAACCTGGCCATGGGAACAGAATAAGACAGAGACAGCCCGGTCATGAAGAGACTTCATTTGCTGAAGTCCCTTTTGATTTTTACCCTGCCATTCTGTTGCAGCCCTCCAAATTGTCGGCAGGGTGAATGTGGGGCAGGATATAGCCCAGATTTTGGCAGCTGTGAATTGGCTCAAGCAGTACAGATGAGTCTTCCAGATAAGCTAGAACATAATTTTGGGAACAGTGCTGGCAGCTACCCCCCTAACAATATACCACAGCCAGTTACCCTATGGCACAACCCCACCTGCTTTCAGATTAAAGCTG
>NW_009924319.1:0-24420 GCF_000696875.1 Nestor notabilis | reverse complement strand
GTGATAAAAGGGGGTGGGGGGGGGGAGGGCAGGTGTCAGCTGCTCTCCCAGATCCTGAGCACAAGCTGGGGATTGGGAATGGGTGTTACCTGTTAACCCTTAAAATCACACACACTAACAGGAGAGGGGCAGAGGCATGTTTCTGAGACTGATCTAGGCAGGGCTAAGAAAAATGTGAAATCCAGATCACCAGCACTGAAAATGCTGCAGGTCTTACTATCAAAACAAAACACACAAACAACCAAAACCCAAAACCCAACAAATATTAATAAAGGTTTGCAATTTCTGAGATTTATGGTTGTGAGAAGCTGCTGGGCACTGCTGTTGGCCTCTTCCCTGCATACTCCTCTTCCTTGCTTGGCTCAGGCATCTGCAAAGGCAGGGGAGGAATTTACGTGTGTCCTCCCTGCCAGGAAGGTGGGAGGCTGAAGCAGTGTGGGAGACAGCTTGGAGAAAGGATGCTAGACCTGCAGCATCACAAGTAGCGCTCATTCTGGCCTCACTCTGCGACAGGGGAGACAGGTTTCTCTTTAATGAGGAAGGACCTTTATCTCCATAAGCGTATATTTTGTTGAGTTGTTCATCTGGTCATTAGCAGTGGCTTCTCTTTAGCAATGGAAAAAATGAAATACTTGGGCCTGGAGGATGTTGGTTTTTTTGGCTCAATCCCTAATAAATAATGTCCCTATCATTTCTCCTGCAGCCACAGATATAGGTCTGAGCTGGTCCTGCAACACATAGTGCACTTTGCTATTGCTCTGATGTGTCTGAATACTCACTGTTGCTAATATGGATGGGTGTTTGCTGCTGAGTTATTTCACAGATGTTTACCAGTACATGAGTGTAAGACTTGGGTAAGGGTCTCTGGTTAGCTCAGCTGTGGGGCTTCTTGGGTCACCCAGGTTCGGGCCCATCCCCCAGGTGGTCCTCAGCTGGAGAAAATGGACATGGTAAGAGCAGAGGAAGAACATAGAGGGCACATCTGTACAGCAGGTGGGTGTGTTGATTAATACTGTCAGTGGTGTGGTTCATGGCTGCTGCTGCTGGCGGCACTGCTCTGGTCCATTCTCCCACTGCTGCAAATGTGAAAGTTCCTGTGGTTATATTTAGGCTCTTGTTTGTGCTGAAACACCAGGTGAGGCAAAACACACATTAGGGTGTCCTGTGCTGTCAGCAGGAGAGCTCATGAAAGTCAGCCTACCCCACATATTAGCCAAACTTCCCCTATAAGGCTCCAGTGACACAAAAGAAGAAAACTGTATCCAAAGATGTATTGCATTAGCAGCTTCTTGAGGTTCCCTGTCCTCCATCATTGTCCTTCATGCCAGTGTAAATCTGGCATGCTTTGATAGGAAATTCAGAGTTTGCCCAAACTAGGGCCTTGCTGAATGCAAAAACCAAGGAAGGGCTCTCACTTGTGCTGGCAGCTGACAGTCCCATGGAAGGTGACAGAGTAAGTAGGGATTTCTTGGGTGCAGGGACCCCATCTGAAAAGTCTGTCCTTGCAGGTTAGCAAAATTCACTGACATCCTGGCACTTTCCAGCCACTTACTTTCACTCCAAACACTAATGTTTGGTACAAGAAAAATTCAGATTTTTCCTTCTGCTTTTATAGTGATGGATTCCCTTATTTCATGTATTTAGTAGAATGGTTCTCCTCACATGAAACATTTTGGCATCTGAATCTCTTCCCACCCCTATCCCATTTTGCACTGGGTCGTGGGAACTGTAGTCCAAGATCATCACCTTCCCCTTCTCTATGACGAGCTGACCTCCTCTCTCACCATACTCTGAAAGTCAGGCAGTTCCCGTACTGCATCACACAGTTTTAGCACTGGGATATTTTTAGGAATTGTAGCCTTCCAAAGCATCCTTCCCCTAAGAGGAGCTTGAACTCTGGAAAGGTGGCTCTTGTAGGTCAGATGCAAATGCTGTCAGTTGACCTTAAATTCTCTTAGAATCACAGAATCACAGAATGGTTTAGGTTGCAAAGGACCTTAAGATCATCTAGTTCCAATCCCCCTGCCGTGGGAAGGGATGCCTCACTCTAGCCCATGTTGCACAAGGCCCTGCCCAACCTGGCCTTGGGTGGAGCATTTACCACTTCTTTGGGCAACCCATTCCAGTACCTCACCACCCTCACTGTAAAGAACTTCTTCCTTATATCTATCCTGAACTTCTCCTGTGTAAGTTTAAACCCATTACCCCTTGTCCTATCACTACACTCTTACAGCTATAAAACTGAGACAATTCATGTTCAGTGGCATGTTCTGGTTTAGAGCTAAGTGACTGAAATCAAACAGTTAAATGTGGCTTTTCCTAAAGTAAATGGGAAATATTTTAGCAAAAAGAAGATTTTTTTTTTTTCCTTTTTAGAAATCCTTTTGTTGGGATATCCCTGACTTAAATTTAGCTTGCTT
Source organism: Nestor notabilis (assembly GCF_000696875.1). NCBI lineage: Eukaryota > Metazoa > Chordata > Aves > Psittaciformes > Psittacidae > Nestor > Nestor notabilis. The sequence continues at coordinate 22,000 of NW_009924319.1, read as the reverse complement.
TGATTATTTCCCCATTATTCTCTCTTCTGTGCCATGCTGGCAATGAAGCTGCAGACCTGGGATGGAAGTTGTTCTGCACTGCCTACTTTTCTGGAGAAAGAAATCCTTCCCTGAGGATGGGAGGACCTTTATACAACTGCAATGCCCCAGAGTATCAGCCCCTGCGATCAGCATTCTGTCCTTACTCTACCTTTGTAAAAGATCTAACCCCCGACTGCTTGAAGCTCTGGCCATGCTGAGCTGGTGCCTTCAGGGGGTGGCTGCCCAGCTACACCAGCCAGGAATTTTCTCCTTTGATTGCTGCATATTTCTCCATGTCTCAGAGGCACAAGTCTTTCTGGACACATCGTTAAACCAGCTGTGGGTCAGACATAGACCTTACAGTATATGCTGCTAAGGAAATGGTAAGTGCAGGGTTGTAAGTTATTTAACTTTCAATCAGACAAATTAGCTTCATTAAATCTATGCTGTAAAAACACTAGTGGTGTTCTAACAAAATGTAATGTTCATTCCCCCCAGACTCCACCCTTTGAATTAGGAACTCCAGAGACCCAGTTCCAACTTTCCCATTGCCTCCACATGCAGCAGTTTTGGATGAACACATGCAGCACTCTTCCACAGGTTGTGGTATAGGAGCCCTCCCCGTTCATTTCTGTTAAATTCTCACTGGCAGACAGTTTTTCAGCTCTCTTCTTTGGCTTAAAGCATTTGTGTGTTTGTATTATGTGACTTAGAAGAGAATGTAAAAGGGTTTATTTAGTAACAGCAAATAGACATTTCAAAGCAAAAATGTGGTTGAGAAAGTAATCATTCTGCATCTCCAAAGTGAGATTTATTATGGCTCTGAAACTAGGATAGAAATGAACCAAAGCATAAATGCATGAATCATTCTTTTAAAATAATTTCAGGACTTCAATGACTGTGGTATGTATACTGGTAAAATTAAATGCAGGGTCGCCTAATTTTCTTCATTTAAAGATAATGTTAAAGTAATTTGTTGGTCCTTAGCATCCCCACGGCCTGGGTAAAGTGTTTCCCTTTATTAGAAAAGGTCTTGTCCAATAATACTTTCGCAGATTACTGTAAAGATTTTGTTTCCTATTCTTACTTTTTTTTTTTTTTTTTTTTTGTCTAAAACTCCAGATTTACTTCCTCTGAGGAAAAGCCTACTTTCTGGTTTTACCCAGGCAAAGAAGGCCATTGTCTGGGGAAAATGGCTGTGATGAGAATTTGGATGCAGCAACAGGGCATTAACATTTGCTGAGTTGGGTTACAGGTGGGATGGAGTTTCACCTGAGGGATTACATTCACAGATTCTTGGTGGATGTTTTTTCCAGGGTTCCTCCCAGTGCACGATTTGCCAGCAGGAAAATGTGGCCAGCTCCAGCTGCAGCATTAAGCGTGCATTTTTAAATAGCTGTTGCAGCCAGTTGCTACTCTGGGAGCTGGTTCCCAGTAGCTCCTTGGAAGAGGATAAGATGCTCTCTGCCCGCTCCCATGCCCACAGCCTCTGTGAGCACAACCTGCTGGCAAACAGAGCCCCTTTCACAGGTGTGACTGTCACCAGAGGAGCCCTCACAATAACCTCGCCATGTTTTCTCAGCCCATCTGCTTTCTTTAGGGCCTGCTTGAGCAAGGATGCCACTTTCCCATCTGTATGGCCATGTAGTCTGCTTTGTTCTTGGTCCTGTTCAGCTCCTTTTATATTATTGCCACTGTGTTATAACTCTGTTTCTACTGATGAGTATGTTCTGGTTTTCCCTCAAACTCTGTAGCACCAAAAATCTCAGTAGGCAGAACAGCTTTGTCTTTTTCTAAATTATTTGTACACAAGATACACTTTTCCCCAAAGGTTGGAAAGGTTCAGCTTCCCATAATAAACACTTGTCTAATGCACTGAAGTGTATTAGTCTATTCCACTGAAGTGGAATACTTTAGTTTTCTGTTCTTCTTGGCTTTATTTTTGAAAGCACAAGACCTCTGACTAGAAACAAATGGCAGCTTCATGGAGCAGGGATAAAGCGCCTGGACAAAAATGTGCAGTGATAAGAAAGGGAAATTCAAACGTCAGCATCAAATCCTTAGGCAGTTTTGAAAGTTTCCTGTTTTTCCAATCCTTTATGGCCAGGCGGTGAGTTCATGCAAAGTTGCTCAGAGCTTACTTACATGCAGTGGGGGCAGCATGTATGCTATCAGCATCTTGCTGCTCCAAATTACCAGCAGAATCTTACAACAGAAACCCACCTAAAAGCAGGCTTCTTGCTCCAAATTATGTGCCAAAAATGGCACGTCTGCTTCTTCAGCTTCCAGAAGATGGCGCTCGCCATCCTCTCAGCATCTTCCTGCCTGTTTTGGTGGACATTTGCGGCGCTCAGGGCCGCTCACCTATCACGCTCGGCAAAAGACTTTGGTACAGAGCTTGTTTTCACATGGTGGTCCTTCCCTAGTTCACAAAACGCTGTGCTGTCTTTGCATGTGTTGCTGCTTTGGAGCTGGGCTGAGCAAAGATGGTGGTGTCAGCCCGAAGAGAGATTAAGTGATTGTTGAGGAATTTATTTATCACCATCCTGTGTAAATAGAGATTAGAGAGAGAATGTTTTTTCTTATAGCTGGGAGCTGCTTCTGCAAGCAGGAGTGAATACAGTGCTAGGCAGTATTACACAGCCAGCTTCAAGATCATTGCTGCAAAATGTGGGGACATGGACTCAGCATAGCCTGCAGCTAAAGGGACAATGGCAGTGCTGTTCTCTCTGCAGTGCATTCCTCCAGTGGCAATGCCTCGTGGACCAGCAAGGCACTAAGTCCACATAGTTGAGCCTCACGCTAGCAATGATGTGCTCCTTGTGAGGCATTGGTTGCCCCTAGGTGAAGGTCTCTCTAAGTAGTGGAGTTAAGGAGCCCTGAGGAGGTCCCTGATACACAGATAAGATCAAAGAGGAGCTCAAGATGTGCTGGAAGTTTAGTATTTTTGAAGTGTCAGTTCTGATTGCTTTCTGAGATAAATTTATTTTATTTGAGAGAATGGCTAATTCTGTGCACCTGGCCTTGAATTCTGATCAGAAGAGATAAGTTCTGTGTGATCTAAGAGAGTAGGTTCCTGTATTTCATAGGCTGTATTCTTCCATGCAAGCAGTCCTTGAAAAACATACAGATCAGAATGAAATAAAAGAGTGTTCATAACTGGTAATGAAAAACTGCTCCTGTCCCAAAAGAGAGAACAGTAACTTTTTCCACAGTTTGAGGTGCAGGCATTTGACTGAGCAGGTCCTGCTACGTGCTTGGATGGCACCCAGCCCATGTCTCACTGCTGTTTACCCTGTAAATACTGATTTCCGAATGGCAACAACTGCTGTACAGTACAGCCAGAGTTAAAGAACTGCTCTGGAAAAGAAAAAAACCCAACAAAAAAACACAACCCCAAACCACACGCATGCCTCACTTCTGCAGCATTCCTGAGACAAGCCTGTATTTTTATCATCTGCAAAACCAGCTACATCTGCTGTGCTGAGCTATAAGTGGAATCCCGACTCCCTCATTATGACCTCCATCAGAGAAGCAAGCCAACTTCTCTGGGGTATAATTTAAATTCTACCCAGTTCCATGGTTTTCCCAAGAAAAAGATAACACCCTGGTGCATGAAGTTGGATGAGAGTCTAGCCTGGCTCAGCTGCTGCAAGAGGACCCACTGCATGCATAACTTAATCCTTCCTAAAAGTCTCTCTGGGCCACAGGCATCCATTGCTGCCATGGATGACCCCTGTTAAAAATCATCTCCCTCACTTTAGCCTCTTCCAGCACACAGCAGGTTTGAAGTAATGAGCTTTCTCCCTCCACCTGCCTCCCGTGGTTGCCTTGGGTGCTGAGCAAAAGCTGTACTCCTGCAGTGCTCTGGCCACCAAGGGAGTGGAATCTCTTGCACAGCTCCCAGCAAGTCTGTCAGAAATGCCTTGCTTCCTTCATCCCATCTGCTAGATCCATCAGACACCTTGCAGGCCAGGGCTGGATAGCACTGCTGTCTCAGTTACCTGGGGTTTTGTTCGGCTGGTCAGAAGAGCTTCAAAATCCCCAGGAGGGCAAGGCTCCAAGTCGGACTTAGGCTCAAGTCCTCTGCATGCTGAATAAGGGTCACATCAATTCACGGTGGAAAACTGCAGCAACTCTCCATGGGTCCCCTCTTACCACTTACCATGGGAGGTTGCTCTCCTGCCAAGGTGTCTTAACATCAAATATGTGATAAAGCACATGCTACAAGTATTTTTTTGTAGTGTATTTTTTTCAGGAAGATAATTTTTGCACCCTCTGACTTCAAAGGAAAATACCTGAAAACAGGGAAATAAGGCCAATGCTGTGCTTTGCTGGTCCAATGAGAGCAGGAGAAATATTTCTCAGTTTTGTTGCACCTGTTAATGGAATTCGATTAAGCTGCCAGAAATGATAAGCATTTAGAGGCACATAAGCCATCACTCCTCACTACCAGACAAAATCTTTGTCATGTCAGTGGTCATAAACCACAGTGATTGTATTTTGGAGGTGTTATGCACTGTAACTCATCACCAGGGCTTAATTCAGATTCCCTCAGGGCACCATTGTACCTGGTAGGCCCAGGAATTGTTGGTACACAAGAAAAGGAGTATTTGGGGGTATTCCAATTATGTCTGCTTTGACCAAATTAAAAAAAAAGAAAAAGAAAAAGGTTCCTTCTAAAATGGATTGAAGGTTGCAAATGGGAGGTTGGTTGAAAATCAGTTTCCATTCCTATGAAAAAGTCAGGTTCTTTGAACGCTTGGTTTGATACCAAATCAGGGCAAGAAGAGTGAAAATATGCTTATTTTCAACAGAGCAGTTTTGCCACAAAGCTCTCGGCACATTTAAGCCTTCCAACCCTGCTCAGTTTGCAGTATATTGGCTGTTCGTTGCAATATTAGTCCCAAGGGGCTTTTGCCCCTGTTTTTTGCCCAGGCTTAGGCAATATCTCTTACAATGTACCCAAGTAAAAAGCAAATCAGTTGGAGACTGATAAACATCAAACTCACAGCAGCTAAAAGCAACTGGCCAAACTGAAATGGTGAAGCCTGGAATGACCACATTGGGAAAGAAATATTTTCAGGTTAAGATAAGGCATGGGAAAACATCATCAAAAATGGCACCATCCCATAGGATATATCTGTTTGCAGCAACAGGCATTTCACAGAATCACAGAATGGTTGGGGTTTGAAGGGAGCACCGGGGACATCTAGTCCCACCTTCCTGCTCAAGCAGGGTCACCTAGAGCACATTACTCATGATTGTGTCCAGACGGATCTTGAATATGTCCAGGGAAGGACACTCCACAACCTCTCCGGGCAACTTATTCCAATGTTCAGTCACCCTCACCGTAAAGAAGCTCATCCTCATATTCACATGTTTTAGTTTATGCCCATTGCCCCGCCTCCTGCCGCCTGGTACCACTGAGAAGAGTCTGGCCCCATCCTCCTGACACCCTCTCTTCAGACATCTCTTCTCAAGGCTGAATGAACAGCCCCAGCTTCCTCAGCCTTTCCTTGTATGAGAGATGCTCCAGATCCTTAATCATTCTAGTAGCCCTTTGCTGGACTTGCTCCAGCAGCTCCATGTCTCTCTTGTACTGGGGAGCCCAGAACTGGACACAGTACTTCAGCTGAGGCCTCACCAGGTCTGAGTAGAGATGGAGGATTACCTCCCTCAACTTTCTGGTAATGCTCATCCTGCTTATCCTAATGCACCCCAAGATACAGTTGGCCTTCTTAGCCCCAAGGGCATGTTGCTGGCTCATGGGCAACTTGCTGTCCACCAGTACCCCCAGGTCCCTCACTACTGTTTTATAGCTGGTCAGCCTACAGTCTGTACTGGTGCATGGGATTATTCCTCCCCAGGTGCAGGACCCTGCACTGGCCTGTGTTGACTTTTCAAAGGTTATTCTTTGCCCATATCTCCAGCCTGTCCAGATCCTATCAATACAGCACATGCTCTGGGGTATCAGCCACTCTTCCCAGTTTTGCATTGGCAGCAAACTTACTTAGGAGGCAATCTATCCCTTCATCCAAGTCACTGATGTGTAAGTTAAACAATACTGGACCCAGTGTTGACCCTTGCGGGGCGCTGCTAGTTACAAGTCTCCAACTAGACTCTGTGCCACTGACCACAACCCTCTGAGACCTGCCATTCAGCCAGTTCTCAATCCACCTCACCATCCACTCATCCAGCCAGCACATCCTGAGCTTGCCTATGAGGATGTCATGGGAAACAGTGTTAAAAGCCTTTCTAAAGTCCAGGTAGACAACATGCACTGCTCCTCCCTCATCTAGCCAAGTGTCCCATCGTAGAAGGCAGTCAGGTTGGTTAAGCATAATTTCCCTTTTGGTGAATTTTCCTCACAGATGCCTTTCAGCATGAAGTCTTTGATCAGCTTTAGAAAGCAAGCTTCAGCTAATGCCCAGCACAAATGTGCGAGCCTGATGCTCCACCATTTGATGTCATCCTTGAGGTCTAAATTGCACAGAGCCTGATGGGCTCCACTAAGGACCCTGGACAGCCTCGTAAGCAATGATAGATGCATACAGACCAAAGGAGCATCTCCTTCTACCCTGGGTGTCTAGAGATTTAAGACCAGAGACAAACGGTGGATGGAGCTGGACAGGCAGAAAAGCACATGGACACAGAAGAGACTACTCCAAGCCTTGGGTGCCGCCACTGGCTGCGGTCTCTGCAGTCATCACTGCAGAGGGGAGCTCTGTGTGCAGGTCTCAAAGAAGGTGATGAGAAGTATAAAGGGCAGCACAGGAGAAAACATGAAGGTGGTGGGATGGAAGTGGAGTAAGATGGCTATCATTGATCAAACTCATGCTTGGCCAGGAGAGCATCTATTGGGCTGTGGAGATGTGAAGCAAGAAGCTGTGATGTGCTGGAGAGAGTGGACCCAGCAGCCAGCTGCAGAGAGATGAAGCAGGTGGGTAAAGCAGTGGGGTAGGAAACATCATCTCTTCATGCAGCATTTAAGAAGATGCTCCTGTGCTGAGGATGACACAAGCCCAGGCTTTGCTGCACGAATGGACTAGCAAACAGATGCTGCAAGGAGGGAAGGTGGTGACTTGGGAAAGTCTCACCAAGGGCTCTCTGGCCTGGCGATTTCCTCAGAATTCCTGCCCATGCTCCTGGTGAGGGTTGCACACCACCTCTTGCATTTCCCACATTGCCAGACACTTTTCAAACCTCTGCCTAGGGGGACCAAGCTATGACTTACTCACAGGTGCTTTGTTTTCCTGACACCTAGCCTCCTAAGAACCTGGTTGCAAATTGCTTCCTGCACACTGGTCCTTCCTTGCACACTGGCAAGCAAAAACAGTCATCCCAAGCTGATGGAGGCTCTGGAAAACATTGGTTCACACTTGGCTCTTTCAGCACCCTGCACCAAGCGCGGGAGGTGCTTCAGTCCTTGTGCTTCATTTCAACACCACCAATATTTACCTTTTCTTTCTTTAATGAGAAGGGATTTGGGGAGGTAGGATGGACAGCAAAGAAGGTTTTTTCCTTGCTCTTGCTTTGTGAGCTGAGCAGAGGAAAGAGACAGCTAGGGCTCAGCTAGCTGGTGGTTATTTGTTCCTTTGTCCCTCTGCCAAGGCATTTTGCTCACCTTGGTGCTCCCATTCCAGCAACCAGTTTGGGGAATGCAGCTCTGGCTCTTCCTTGCCAGCAGGCAAGCACATGAAAAACTGGGTGGCCAACGTGCAAACCACATTACCTTGGGAACAGTTCACCTTGACATTGCCTGAAAGTAGAAGTGCCAGGTCAGGACGGTTTTGCTGCTTTCTGCACTGTGGGGAGGGTCTTTGCCACAAGGCAGAAGAGAGACCACATTGCAAATCAACTGCTCTTTGGGGTTTTTCCCTCCTCCGTCTGTGTATCAAATAATGGGTGCTCAGCAATGACAGTCTCAAAGAGTCTTCTGCTAAGAGCAGTAAGATCAGGGTAGAAAGGACTTGGCCCCTGGACCAAAATGGCAGCTTCTACCCATACTTCCCATGTCCAGGGGTTTAATTTGGGTCTTTAGGAAGTGGGTGTTTTTCTAAATTCCTCTTTCTGGAGTAAGGCAATTGTGCTACAGGTTTTAACTTTTGCAGAAGGGGTTGTTTCAGCTGCTACATGTGCAGGTAAAAAAAGCCATGTCGTGAAAGCACAAAACCCCAGTGAAGAAAGCCAACTTCTGTTATTTAAGTAAAATAAAATTTAAAAAATCTCATGACTTGGGGAAGCTTAATTTACAGTTGTGAAGTCTGAAATTAACAGTACTGCACATCCATGAGACTTGAACAGCAAGTTCCCCTGCTTAATTCAGTACAAAAAAGTAACAAGATCTGAAAAAAAACCCAACCCCACAAACAAAAAAATTCAGCCTCCAGCCCACACAAGCTTTGTCTAAAGTGCAATGCTCAGCGAGGTAGATGGAAAAGCTGAAGCACACATGCAGCCTTGAGCCGGCAATTTCCAACCTGTCTCACCAGTTGTGCATGCCACAGCCAGGGCAGGATCAGGGCTTTCAGCAGTTGCTGGTGGCTTCCAGCAGCCCCGTGGCAGCAAGTGGCCCTGATGCATGCTCAGCCTTTCTGCACCATCCTTCAATCCTTCTCCTAATGGCAATGATAACTCAGGCCAATGAAGGAACACACCTTCATCTGTGTATGAGCAAGAACTGCGTCATCTTCGTTCTACCACCACCAGTGATGCATCACACCTCAAAGCCTAACCAATAATCACATTCTCTTATTTTGTAAACAGAAGATAAAAATAATTTGCTTGAAAGTCACCCATAGATGCACAACCTGCAGCTGTAACTCTGAATGACTAATTCAGCCTACTCTAACCCAGCTGTGCCAAAGTTCTCATTTGTATAATTTGACATCTTCCTACAGGCTCTCCATGAGGAGGATTAAGAGAAAATAGATTTTCAGAGGGAGCTGAGGTTTGTGAGAGGTTTGTTTTGAAACTGTGCACTCAACAGGGTGTAAAGATTGCACAGATCATGTTAGGATAAACTCCTACACACCTGTCTGAAATGCAAAGAAGAAAGGGCTGATACAGACATTGAAGAGACTCTTTTTTCAAAGCTGGAGGTCTGGTTTCGAAAAGCACTCAATTCAGTCCCATGCTCACAAAAAAAGTCTGTAAGTTAGATACTTTTAAAATCTAAGTTGATTCCAGCTGGTTTTCAGCATGAGAGCATGTAAAAGCTTTTGTATCAGAGAAAGCAGGAGAAAAAAACTGAAATACAGAACTGTGTTTCTCATGTCCCTTTGTTTCTCTTCCAACTGTGTTATAGTGGATTTATTCAAACAAGAAGGGTCAACACTTCAGGAGGAACAGACAGATCAACCAAAACGCCCAATCCAACGGTCATTTTCAGCTCTAGTTCAGAGCAGTTTGCAGTGGTGAGTAGATTCTGGTTGAAGTTAAATTCAGCTGATCCACTGTGTGAGCTCAGGGTACCCTTTACCACGCTCCTCTCTGGATCACAGAAAACTGAAATATTCAGGAAAATATGCCCTCTGCCTTTTCTGTGTCTGAGCTTATATTTGAGATCAAGCTTAAAAGATACTTTTTGACCACGCAAAGTTTGTCTCTCTGCAGGAAGGGAGAGAGGAGGCTGAGGAACATCCCAGGCACAGGAACAAAGGGAACAATAGGAGCTATTCTACAGGCATAGGCTACTGCAGTTCTTGGACACATTCACATGGATAAAGGAGATCAAATCAGAGCCTCCAAAGCTGCACAATGATAAGAGGAAAATACTACAATGCTGTTCTGCAGGCTGGATTGCGCAGTGATTATACAGCAGTTTGTCCAGCACAGCTCTCCAGGGCCAAAATGCAATCAGTAACCCTTGCCTTAGACTCCTGGCTTCTCTGCAGAGCCACAAGAGCTAATTCCCTGGCAGTCCCAGACATGGACAGCATTGTGCAAAGATGTGGTAAACTGAATGTCCGGTTTGTGAACTTTTCATATGAATGCTCATATGAGCATGAGAATGAGGCCAGGTTGGAGGCACAGCACAGGGAGGCATGCCCACATCCCTCCTCTGACACTGATGCACTCATTGGTCCTTGGCAAGTCATCTAGTTGCAGTTTGAGTCTCAGGAGCTGTAGCTGCAGGAGGCATAAAGGGGACCAGGACTCTCTTCATGCTGCTGTGCAGCCTTCCTGGACATCTGTGCACAGGGACGGTGTGTCCTGATGGTAAAGAGACAGGTAAAGAGAGAGGAGCAGATGGAGCTGGGCTGGATGGTGGCAGTCAGCTGTTGGATAGTAGAGTCCAAGGTGTGATAAAGGCAGGTGGACCAGAGGTGGGGAGAGAAATGGAGACTCTCCTCCTGTGGTTTAAAAGGAGGTACTAGCCAAGTCATCCGTGACTACAGCTTCAGTTAGAGGCAGTGCCAGAACAGTAGGTTGCTGGCATGCCCAGAAAGCTAGAGCTGAGCTTTTGAAGAGGAACCACCATCCAGGAAATATTATCTAGAGCTTGCTTCCAGACAGCTCTGGTCGATATGAAGTACAGGCAACAAGCAAAGACAAATGAGCATGGTCTATTGTAGCTGCATTGGAGCTTCATCCCTGCGCTCCCAGAGTAGTGGACAGCATTGTGGCACCAGCTCTGGGGCTAGCAGGCTGCCTCTGGGCTGGGCCAGGAATGGAGAGTTGCACCTCCCAGATTCCCTGTTTCTCTGCTAGGGTGTTCCCAGGCAGCTACAAATTGCATCACTTCTGATGCAGGATATCTCATAACTGCACTGCTTGTCCTGCTCTCTCTCACCACCTCTGAAGCGGAGTGTTCATACCAAACCCCAGAGACACAGCAATGCTTTGAGAGGCTTGAAAAATGTATGATGTTAAACATCTCTGAAAGGAGTCCTGCATACAGAAATGATTTCTGAGCACAATCAAAGGAGCATTTTCACCTCTGCTTCCCACCAGCAGCATTGCTCAGTCCATCTGTGTTTTAAACAGATGGATGGTAGCCCAATAAAAACAATGGCAGGTTTTATATACTGCTTCAAGTCCAAGCCCTTCCAGGAGACTGTTTCAGATAGCAAAGAAATGCACATCAAAGCTAGCCCACAGCACCTGCCACATGTGCTGGGGGAGCTGCAGTGCCTGTGTCATGGGTACATCAGAAGTCTTCACTCCCTGAGTGAGAATCCTTCATCCAGGAGTGAACTGGGGAGAACAGGGCCATTTGGAGCTATCAAGAACACGCATGAGGTGCCTGTCTCCAGCTCTGCTTTTGCAGTTACTGAACTCAAGCGAGTGGTAGGACATTCCTAGAGCATCCTCCCCAGGGACATGTCAGGTGTCATACAGGACACTGCTCAGCACCAGAAGCAATGGGTACCAAGAGCCAAAAGGGAGAGTGTGAGCCAAAAAACCAGCCACCCTTGTGTTGATCCCTTTAATCCAGACTTGGAGGTATGCGTATAGCACGGTTGTCACCTCTGATTGTAAAGAGAGACACTTAAAAAAGAATGGAGGGAGTCAAGTACCCTGTGCCAGAAAAAGACCCCTGCATCCCAGAGAGGAGACGTTGTCAGGAGGGTCAGGGTGTCAGCTTCTGGTTTTCATGCTGAGGTCGTCAAAGACAGAGAAAAGGTGAATGGAGACTCATCTGCTGTCATCCTCTGCAGTCATCCTCTGAAGTGACCCCAAGTCAAAGGGAAATCTGAGCTGGGTACTTTTGCCAGCATATACAGCAGGACCTCCCAGGCAACCCTTCCCAAAGCTGACTCGAACCAGCCTGCACACCCATGGTACAGTGGGCTGCTACGAGTTTGCAGGGGCCTGTATGCCGTCCTTGCTGATGAGCAAGGCCAAAGCCAGAAACCCATGTGATTATCACTAAATCAGTAATTATGGGGTCTTATTTCTTTTCAGGTCCTTGCCTCAGGAGAGGTGGCGGAGAGTGCAAGCTTGTTCCAGCCAAAAGAGTGTTGGTGCCAGCCTGTGCTGGAGCAGGATGGATGGGTTGGAGGCAGACAGGTCATGAGAGCCCAAGAAAGAGCCCCCAGTGTGCTGCACCATGGGTATGGGTTGTCCTTTGTCCAGGAGCAGTCCTGGCAGAGGCATCTGCCCTAGCAGCAGGTAAAAGGACACAACAGCCCATTGCCTGTTCTGAAGACCTAGGAAATGATCTTCCTCCACTGTTAGCATGTGGTGGGGCATGCATAACATGTACAGCTTCCTTGAGCCAAAGACACCTCATCAGCAAGAGCATGTTTGGCCTGGTATAGCTCCTTCTACACAGACTCTGCTAGCGTAAAAAAACACAGCATAGAATGTTGTCCACTGAACTGATCTTACTCTCCTAGTGAAAGCTTTGAGTGTTCCGGACTTAGTGTAAATAAATAATGTAGAAGGAATAATAGAGAGCTAATAAAGCTATTAACTGGAAAGATTGCAGCCTAATCTCCATCTGAAGGAAGATAATGAGTGTTGACTCATGCCTGGAGCATCCTAAGTAAGGGACAGTGGTTTTGATAAAGGATAGGAGTGGATTTTTGTTTTCAGCCTGTTGCTTGCCTATAGATGTCTGGAGTGAGCTGTGTTGGTCCCTAAGCCGTGGGTCCACATTTCTCCTGGTGGCGGACATGGCTCAGTGTCCTGCTCTCCCATAGCCAGGCTGGCTGCACCAGCATGACCAAACAAGTGGCACATGGCTGTGGTGAGCACATGGAGGACAAGGATAGGGAGGAGAAGGGGACACTGGGTCATTTCAGCCCCCTTTTCAGCCTCTGCTGGACCCTCATGGCAATAGCTGTGTGTCACCAAAGGAGACCAGCCTTCCCCATATAAATTCCATGAGAAACTCCATCTGTGTCCTGGGACCATGAGGGTTTCAACTGCAGTTTGGGAAGGACACCAGGCTTGGCTGCTTAGCCAGAGTGAAACATACCTTTCCCTGGGGCTCCTGTCATGGCAAAGGGAGGGTGATCCTGTGGCCAGAGCAAATTCCTTGTTGCAAAACCCTTTGGCCTTGCAGAAACACAGGCACAGTGCAACGGAGTTGCAGGGTCAGATTCAGCAGCACTGTGAGCTTGCACTGTCACTCGCAAGCGTGAGAATGTGGCAGGAGGGGGCTGCTAGATGCACAGCTTTGCACCAAGCCCCAGAAGCAAGTAGCCATCCCGGAATAAAACAAAACACCCCCAAACAAGTTGAGAATACACAAGGGTGTTGGTGGCGCTGGCAAGAGCAGCCTGTGCACATAGACCCGTGCAATGTTGAAGAAAAATATTTTCAAGTGTCAAACAGACCAAGCTTGTTATGGTATCCAGAAGAACTGTATTGCTGAATCCCTATCTGCACAGCGATAAGAAGTGGGGAGGAGAAGATAACTCCCTGGCAAGATTCTGGTAAACTCATAAATCACTTCAAGCCCGGGTCTCAGGACTGCTGAAATCACCAGGAAACCTGGTGGCCTGGTTTCCACAGCACCGCCTGCCCTGCCTCCACTGGCGACAGTATCATTGGAAGAAAAATGGAGTCAAACTGTTGGGAGAGGGGTGGCTTTTTCTGAGCAACAGGGAAGCTGTTACAGCCCAAGGCTTTCTTAGGACGAAATGATTTAAGCACCTCGCCAGCATCCTGCTGATCTTTCAGGAGTGGGGAGCCTGATAGCTGAGACTCCTCGGGATGATAATTGTGATGTATTTGCAGAATCAAAGGTTTCCCCTTGGAGTGGAGCCAGCGAGCTTTGGGAAGAAGAATGGATCCAATACAAAGGGTTTTTTTAAAAGCCCATTAAGTTGCCTAGGGGCTGAGTTCCCACTGCCTCAGCAGTTGTGTGCCAAGGGAGCCAGGTTTTGTTCCCATCGTTTCAGCCCAAGTGGGAAAGTTCTTCTCCCTTCCTCTCCTTCCCAGGTCTGCACAGGAAGGGGAATCACCTGGGATCTGGCAGGCTGCCTCTTCCCACCCCATGCACTGCAAACACCTGTCCAGCTGTGAGGAGGCTGGAGCCAGGAACCTGGGCCTGCTGTGATACCCACACTGGAAGCTGTGGGAGATGTGCAAGTCTTGGCGTGTATTCGAGCCCTGAAACCTGTAACCTATGCTCATCATTTGTGTTGTCCCTTATATATAAGCCAGGCAGGTGCAAAAATGCTCCCAAGACCCAGTCTCACCCCCAGCTCTCTATGAGTTAAGATGGAGAGATCCATGAACCAACCAAGCTTGCTGCAGGAGCTGGGGGCTCTTCTCCAAGACAAGTTCATGCCCTGAATACAATCTCTGGAGGGACTAAGGTGCTGCAGAGAGGGTGGAAAAGGCTGAGCTATGCATGCCCATCCCCTCCTAGTGACACTGCCTTCGAGGATGCTTTGGGGAAGTCCTCTCCATCCCAGCCACCCTGGGCTGGATCTGTCCTGTACCTGAGCCAGCATCCCACTCCTAGCACAACTGTTCACCTCCCTTGATTTGGCGCGAAACTTAAGCAGCCTGATAGTCTCATCAGCATTTCTCTCATTAAGGGTTTCCGGAGGCAACAACCAGCCCTAGGAGTCAGCTCTTACTCATGCTACCTCCTTGGAAAATATAAGAATTGGGTTAGTAATCCAGCTGTGACTAAGGAGGTTGCAACTGGGGAGGTCCCCCTTGCTGTTGGTGTGACCATGACTTCCCTCTCTGCCAGCTTGGCAATACCTTTGTATGTCCAAGCTGGCAATACAAGGTCACCAGCAATTCAGGGCAGGGAAGGCATGGCTGGAGTCTATCCAGCTCACCAGGGCAGCAGATGTCTGCTGCTGCTATCACCACAGCATCTCTACTGCACCCAGCCCTCTGCTGCATGGCAGAGCCACTCAGCCCTGCCCTTCCAGGGACTCCTTCTTTGCTAGGAAGGTGGTGCTCTCCCAAGGATGCAATCTGAGTTTGAGACTTCTGAGCAGCAAAAGCCATGAACAAGTTTTAGATACTGGGGACATGAGTCCTGCCAGGCAGGATATCTTTCAGAGCCTTGTGCATGGACCTAAAATATGGTTATGTGCTTGGGCAATCAGGAAAAAGGAGCAAAGCTTTCCTGTGGTGCCCAACCCCATGCCCAGCCAGGAAAACTTTCCAGTGAGGCTATTCCTGTGTGTGCAGTCTGGAGCAGAGGTGGTTACAATACCTCTCCTTCCTCATCTGAAACACTGCTCCCAGCACAGTGGCTCTCATGAGCTGATGAAGCCAGAGCAGCACAGTGACCCTTGGGTGGAATGGCATCTGGGTACCATGGAAAGGGCATGTGAGCCTGTGAAAGTCCTCACAGCAGAGAATCTGCAACTGGAGAGCAACCAGAAACCCTCCAGGGAAAACCTGTAAGTACATAAGCAAATATACCCAAGCCAGGTACACCAAGGAGAGATGATCTCCCGGTGCTGATGTCACTCCAGGAGTGCCCAGTGATGGTGTAGGGAGTCTGTGCTTGCTCCATCTACACAGGACTCCTGCCCTGTGATCTCTCAACAGGGATGTCACAGGACCCACTCTTTTGCTGACTGTAACATCATTGTTCAAGTCTTGTATCAGATCTGTCCCAGATTCTACTTATTAGAAAGAAATGCAGTGCCAGGACCTGCAAAAACCACACTGATGCTTTAAAAGGCACTGGGAGTGTGCATGTCCAGTTACATAGCCATCTGGGGTGGGAGAAAGTTTTCTGCCTGTGCCGGTCGCTGAGTCTTCACATTCCAGCTCTTGTACCAGGAGGAACAAAACTCCTTAGCTTTGCACTTACTGGAGACAGGAAGCACAAACTCGAAGTTATCTGGAGTCAGGAGCTGTAAAAATTTAATGATGCAGGACGAATCAGGGTGACCAAAACACTGAGCAAGACAGAGACGGTCTTGTGATTTAATGTGCTCGGCCAGGACTTGGGGTATCTGGGAGCTGTTCCCAGGTTTGACCACAGGCTCCACGTGTGACCTTGGCTGAGTCACTAGGGACAAACACTGCCCATAAGTGCCTTAAGCATCTTGCAAATGTAAGATAGGTACTTAGAAGACCGAACTGTATAAAAAAGAAGATTAAGATATTTCAAGTGCTACTAGGCCCTTGATGAGGGTTCCTAATTCCCATTGGATAAGCTCCTCTGCTCCCTAATGGATGGCAGAGTTGGGCTGGGACCCACCTGGTGACCTGGGGGTTAACTGTTCTATGCTCCATTAATAGGATGTAAACTCAGCATGAGCCTAAGGTGACTCGGCATTTCCTCACTATGTCTCTGCTACAGCTCTGGAGCAAAAGACGCTCTGCTGATAATGCAACAGCCTCACTTGGCTCTCTGGCCATCATGGTGAGATAGGCTTGTAGCCCACTCCTCCAAGCAACAGAGCCAGCATCTCCCATCTCCCCATTTGTATCTCCTCCAAAGCCTTAATCTGGGGTTTTAAATGGCATTTAGGTGACACCCTGGCTTTTTGCTGGCCCCTCTGCAAAGGCAATAAATTCAATCCCTGCTAGATGTGAACAAACAAAAGCAGCTCTCCCTGTAGGCCGTGTATGCACGCATCCCTGTTAAACCCTTCTCTGACAGCCCAAGCAACAGCTGGTGTAAATCTGCAGCGGTCTCTGCTCTTGAGAGAGACGCACCGATTTACACCCCTCTCCCACCCCTTCTGTCCTCTTCCTTGTGCTTCACTTCTTCCCCTGCCACTAACCCTCACCTTACCTTTTTCCCTGCTCTTGGGACATGAATAACCCTGGATGTGCAGAAGACAATAATGGGGCACTAAACTTTCACCCTTTTGAGAATTTGCTCCATCTACTTTGAAATGGGTGGGAGGGTAAGGTGCTTGTCTGGTACCTTTGATAGCAATTCAGTGCAAGAAAAGTCATCTCCAGGAATAGGGGGAGAAAAAAGACATGGGCAAAGTTACAGATCCCTAATCAAGAACTGCTTGTTTTCTAGCAGGGGGAAAGAGATAGTGCCCTGGGCCCAGCTGAGCGGCACAGTTTCTCCCCTCCCCACACACCTACCCCGATGCTGGCACAAGGCTGCAAGTGAAGCCTGGCACCGGCAGGAGGATCTGGGGAGGAGGATTCAGCCTCGGCTTCACAAGCAGTCAGGAACTGCACAGCAGGAGCCGCATAGCAGGAGCCTGCTGAAGACAGGCCAGCCACAAACAAGATGATCCAAACCAAGGCATGGCCACACGCCTTGCAGGAGGCAGCTTGGAGGATGGATGGTGAGAGAAGCATGAGGTGCTTCTGGCAGCTGCAGAGAGCAGGCAAGAGGGAAGGAAGGCAACCAGAGAATCTGCAGAGAGGCACAGGGTGACGGACCCTGGCCAAGGCACTAAGATTGTTAATGGCTTTCTACGCTCCCAGCATGCCTGCAGGTGCTTGATATCTTGCTGCCACTCGCCTGAGTCATCTGTTTGCCACAGGGCACCGTGGTTTGTGCAGGGGAAGAGGCCAGCAGAGGCTGCACTCTCCCAGCATCTCCCATCAGAGAGCGGGCTTGGACAGGACAAGTCTGGAGGAAGATCTCAAGAGCCAGTAGCTGTTTGCAGGAAGTCTCACGATATGCTTTCTCACTATTTCTTACATTTTACTCTTCTCTGAATGTGTTGGAAAAGAAGTTGGTTGCTTGGGCAAAATGCCCCCACCAAACTACAACATCCTTGTAAGACATAAAGCGTTTATGTGCATGTGATTAAATGCCATTGAAGTGAACGGGAATTTGCTTACAAGCAAATTACAAATTCCTTACAAGCTTAAGGACTTTGCAGAATCAGGGTCTAAATCCACTGAGTCTCTGCTAACTCTCCCAGCCAACACAGGCACTGCTGAGTCCTGCCTTGGGAATGCATTTATTTTCCCTTCTGAGGCTATGAAACACTACGTTGAAGCTTCACCTCCCCCTGCCAGCTGCCAGGAGCTGATGTGAATCCTGAGGCGAGATTGGGCTCAGCGTTGTTAGTGATAAAACCAGCTTAGGGTGCGGTTTGTTTTCAAGCAGAACCTCCCAGCTCAGCTGCAGAAGGTCCTCCATGTACTCTAAAAGCCTCATATCAAAGAAAGAGCAAAAAGCAAAATGCTGTCTCCTGCCTTTGAGCTAAAACCAGCCCTGACTGCAGTTGATGGAAATCTTCCTGCAGGCTCCAGAGGAGCAGGATGATAGTAGCAGCTCAGAGTGCGGTTTTGTTCATTTAGTGCAAGTCTTTGGCTTAGACCAAAACAACAATCAAATAAAAGCTTAATCCATTTTTCTGCTGAGCAAATCATCTGTGCTACATGAAAGATTGTAACCTCAAGAAAAGAGGGCTTTTTTCCTCCAAAATCAATTTTATTTAATTTTTGTAAGGTGATAGGTTCCATATTCCATTACTTCTCTCTGAATCAGGAGTGTCCTTTTAAGTTTCGCTGGAGCAGACACATAAAAACTCTCCCCCAGGGATAAAAAGGTATTGATCTCACTCGGATTGAGCTCAGAGAACATTTATAGGGTCTAGTAAGCAGCTAATGATGAACAATACCAAGTATATTCTTACAGATTTAGAACAAGAAACCCATTTTGTTTCCCTCAGCTAAGAGAAAGTCTTGGTTTAGTTTTGCATCCAATAAACAAACCCAATCAAAACCCTTCTGTTGCAAGGCATTATAGGGATTATTCTCCAGGGAGGCTTGGTACCCATGTTCTCCCCTTCTCAGGGCTGGATGCTCATCTGTCTTAGAGAATGACTGTTGCATGTGTCCTACTTAGCCAGAGAGGCTCTGGGCAGCTGGTTATTGGGCTTTCCTGTCTGAATATAGGAGCTTAATTTAATAGGCAGCTGTTGGAAAAACAAGCAGGAAAGCAGCACAATGGGACTTGATAAGCAGCCTCCAAACAAACTCCGAGGAGGCAATTACAAGAAAATCCTGAGCTGTTTTGATGAGGAAGATGCACTTCCAGGTGCCAACCATAATGCAGCTGCTTGCCCAGGCTGGGAGCTTCCAGATCAAACTGTCACTACATGGTTAATGAATGTCCTTGAGGAGGGGAGTGGGAAAGGGAGTCCTGGGAAGACACTCTGTGGAGTAAAAAAGATGAATGCAGGAACATAAGAAAAGCTGTGCTGGGTTGGAGATGGGGACTATCCCACCCAGCATCCTCTCTCTCTCTCATAGCTAATGGTGCATGATAAGAAAAGGGTATGAGAAGTGTACAGGGATATTTTCCCATAAACTTTCCAAGCCTGCATCAGGCTGCAGCTCCAGGACTCCCCGAGCTTGAGGCCTTTATAGAAATACTGTATTAAATAGACCTAGCCTAGCCAGTTACCTTGGTGAGAAATTTTCCATACCTTTGATCATCAGTTCTTTGGTGAAAATAGAGACCAGAACCGCTCACGGTATTCAAGAGGAGAGCAAACCATGAATTTGTACAGTAGTTTTTCCTTTTTCCTTATTAATTCTTACCCATCTATTTGTTTTCTTGACTGCTGCTCACCAATGAGTTGATGCATTCATCAAATTTCTTGTTATAACCCAGATCCTTTTGCTGTGGGTTGACAGTCAGTTCAGAGCCTGCCACTGTGTGCATGACATTAGGAGTACTTCCTCTCAGGCTCATCATTTAGATTTATCTCTACTGAATTTCATCTGTCATTTTATCACTGAGTGTCCTGAGGTCCTTTTGTGGTTTGCTGCCATCAGCTTTACCAAGCAGCTCAGTGTCACTAGCAACCATCGCTGCCTTTCCACCAGCCCCCACTTCCACATCATTGATGAAGATGCTGAGCAACACAGTCCCCTGTGCAAATCTCCACCATACTCCCCTGGGCATTCTTCCACTGTGGAGACTGATTATCCCTGGCTGGCCTTTGTGGTTTCTGTCCTCAAACCTCTTAATTTTTCATGACTCTTCATTCTCCTCAGGAGCCTTTGATGAAGGATTTTGTCAGAGCCTTTAGGAAATTCCTATATATCATTAGGATATATATCCATTAAGTCTCTGTTGTCCACCAAATCTTTGGCTCTGTCCAAGGACTGTGGGAGATTTTGTGAGTTACAGTTTCTCCCACCAAAAGCTGTGCTGGCTCTTCCCCAGTAGAGATATGCTTAACCTTGTTTCACTGGTTTCACAGCACCATCATTAGGCTTACTGCTCCAAATAACCTGCTCTTGACACCTTTACCCCAAAACTGCCTCTGTGATTGCCACCTCCCATTGCTCCAACACCAAGGAAATGTTAAGAGAGCACGCGCACACTACAGTGAGTATGTTGCCGTTTGCATTTTGGGTTCCTACAACACTCCTGTGCAAAAACCAGCTGGTTGTGGCAATTTGTAATTATTCCTTTTGCCACTATGATCCATGAGCCATTTTCCTGGTACTTCAGCTTGAGATGCAGCCTCTGATGTGTCCCTGTGCAAAGAAGATACCCCAGCATTGGAAGCCTCCCAAGCCGCACCATGACCCAGATGGAACACCTCATGTATCACATCACATGAGAACAGGATTAATGTATCTGTTGCTGTGGGCTGGCACAGACACAGAGACAGGTTCTGGGTACCTTTGACAGTTTGCAACTTCTCGTGCTTCTGGGGAACGGCAAGTCCTTGGCGAGACAAGTATGACTATAAAAAGGTGTCAGTGGTTTCAGAAGGGGTTATTTCAGTTTGTGGACCATTGACTTGTTTCCAGGAAGGTGCACGCTGGATTCCTTGATGAAAGATTCATTCTCAGGATGACAGCTCAAGGGCTGGTGGTTGGTTGCCAAAGGCTAAGCTTTGAAGAGTGATGTATAAAAGCTTAGATGTGAAGCTAGCCTGGTAACAGGGAATTGGGATGACTTTAAAATTCACAACCGATAAAGTGAAGTAAGTTTATTCTCTGGCAGGTTACACTTTTCCTGTGGAGTTTATTGCTGCAGGAGACCAGAAAAGGCTAGGAAAAGGACTGGGCACAGTGAGAAGGAGGAAATCCACTTTATGAAATTGTGGCTTTGTTGAGATAAAATATACTTTCTTGCCTTAAAATCAAAAAAGTTCAGATTATGTTTTAACAGATTTCTCTAATGGACATATGATTCCTGAGACTCTTTCACATTTTCCTCCAGGGATAGCACAGACTGCTTGTTTGGAACCTGGATTTTGGTACGAAGCTGGAAGGTTGGGACTGAAACCATATAGGATGGGTTGAAACTCTATGGGTCCAATACTGGTTTTATTTTGCAGATCAGATCCTGTGATGGAGCTTAGGTGGGCAGAAAAAGGCAGTGTCAGGCCTGTAAGTGTTTATTTAACCTGTCTTGCACTTGTATGGGTTCTATACAAACATAGGTTTCTGTCTCCCTCATACAGGCCACCTAGGAGTCTGGGCGGCTGGGTACAACCTATCCCGGTTCTCATGTTACATTTTGTTCCGTGCGTTGGTATCAACTCCATTAAGGATGTTCTTTCTCTGCTTTCCCATCATTGGCTCTTCCTTCGTCTCTGTATCAATTTGTACAGTCTCCATATGAAAAGCAATCCCAGTAAGTCCCTTCCAGCCTTTCAGACCTTCCCATACAGTTGTTGCAGAGAAAAAAAATCATACAAGATGTAAATAGCTTGACCTCCCATCCAGAAAAAAAAAAAAAAGAAAAAAGTTTACTTCAGCTAAAATGTTACACACTGTTAATTTGATCGGGAGCTTGATTTGTACCAAAAGCAGTAACTGCTCCTTCTGCACGAAGCCCACAGCCTTATGTTGTGCAACGAGGTTATTCCAGTGCACAGGGAAATCCAACCACGTATCAGATTGCTGCTCTGATTTACATGAAACGGGAACCCCTGGAAAATTGATTTTTTAAATCCGAGCTGACAAGCGGAGAATGTTGTAACTTGGGAGAACTTTGTCGGGCAGCTGGGACGCTGCGCGCCCGTGATCGCCCGTGTCTCCAGTGGGATGAAACTCGATCGTCTCTGCCCGCCCGGGTGGGCGCTGGACCCTCCCCGCCCGGCTGCCGTCCCCGTTCAGGAGCTGGCGTGCGGCT
>NW_009924318.1:0-13039 GCF_000696875.1 Nestor notabilis | reverse complement strand
AGGCCTGGAGGAGCACGCCGGGCTGCCGAGTTAAGCGTGGATCGCTGTGCCAAGAGGGGAAGAGTCTCGGTCCTCCGGAGGAGTGAGATTTAGTGCGTCTGGCGGCCCTCCGATGGTCACCAGGAGGGCACCGCAGCCATACGGATGGCCCAGAGGCTGCTCGGATTTTATTCACCACTTGACACTTCCAGCCGTGCTTCCAGTTCTGAATTCGTTTGTGGTTGGTGTGTTTGTTTTTACAGTCAAGAATACTTTTGCCTGTTGCCTGCAGAGGAAGGACCCAGGCTTTTACAGTTATGACTACCGATAAGTGAAAACACAGCTCCCGATCATCATCTTGTGTTTTACGTGCAGTCAGGCTGTGTTGTGACAAGGAGACGAGTATGTGAGACTTGCAAACGCCTACCCGAACAGATGCAAATGCAGATCTTCCCTTGGTCTCGTCAGAGAACCCAGGAGAATCCCATTGGCTCCGTTAACAGTGACTGACCCTAACACTTGGAATAACAATAACAAATTAGTGAGAGGAAAGCAATTTGAGTATTAACAACAGTGATTTGTATCCTGACTGCGTGCGTGGACGCAGCCAGACCTGAATTCTCTTCTTGTTCAAGGTGCTGTCCAAACACCACAGACAGAGCATACCTGGGTCTGAAAAGCAAGCCAGGGAAATAGGCTTAATAGTGAAGCAATATAAGAAAATATGCCCAATGGTAAAATTTATTAGACTCTGGAAAATTAAATTCATGAGGGAGGTTACTGAAACCTCACAGATTGGGTAAGGGTGTAATTTTCTATTAAATTGCTAAGTGGAAAATCCCAGAGGCAATCAATATGCTACTTTTGGAATTTTCCTAAACTTCCCTGTAAGACTTTGTGAAAGGAAACTGGGCTAATGTACTATTTAAAATCCTGCTTTATATATTTTTGGGAAGATGCTGAAGCAGCAAAGGTAGATGGATGTCATATGCTGTTTGCTAAATTGTGTACGTCCAATTAATCTCATGGTGAAGCCAGGTCTGAAATGCAGCAGCAGTGTGCCTGAATTTTGTGTACAGAAAGAGTATTTTCTCTTCTCTTTTTATTTCCTCCCCAAGCAGTCTGCTGATTCCTGTCTGCTAACTTTATTTGCAAGACTTAAAGCATTGCTGAAACTGCTGTGTTTGACTCTCATCCTTGCTGGGACAATAGGAGAATTTTTATAAAGCATAAGGCCTTCATTTACTGTTGGACTCACATGATGGGCTTTATCCTGCATTTGCCAAAGGAATGTGCCACAAAAAGAGAAAGGTCTTTTCTGTTTTGCTCCATTTCC
Organism: Nestor notabilis; assembly: GCF_000696875.1. Taxonomy (NCBI): domain Eukaryota; kingdom Metazoa; phylum Chordata; class Aves; order Psittaciformes; family Psittacidae; genus Nestor; species Nestor notabilis. The sequence goes on along the minus strand of NW_009924318.1, from coordinate 11,724 downwards.
TCAATTTTGTGGAACATTTTGGGGTATAATTTATGACAAGGCAATGGCACTGTTCTACCAGCTGCTCTTTTCTTTTAATTTTTCCTTCTCTGGATTTTCTTGCGTAATGGGACACTCATGACATGAAATGACATTTCAGTCTGAACACTGGCTGCTGCAGCTTCACGTAGGGGTTTATGAGAGTTAGCACATCCCCTTTTTCATTTGTATTTCTCATTTTGCTTCTTGTGAGTTAGATTCATTCTTTTCTACGTGCAGAAGCAGCTTGGTCCTGCAAGCAAACCGAATTCTGGTTACTTGAGTACATCTTGTGATTTTCATTTATGAAAGAATCAGCCAGTTTGGATACCTAGGTCCCGATCCTGTCATCTCATCTGCATAAAAGTGAAGAAGAAACTGGGACAAGGTGACTTTAGGTCAAAGTCTTCTAGTTATCCACATGACATGTAGGAGGATCCGGTAGCTGGAAACCAAGCTTTCCGTCCTGTCACTTAGAAACAGCCACTTGCAGCACCCAAAGCTCCCATGTAAGTCGTGAGCCTGCTGTGGGGCATTTTGGGGTGGGTAGCCTACAGTTGTGCTCAGACCATCTGCTCATTTGTCACAGGCCACTGTGGCATTGTTCTAGCTGGGGACACCAGGAGGTGGAAGTTGTCTTTATCCCATTGGAATGGCTGCCTTGTGTCACTCTGGGTAGTCACTGCATCGCTTTGGCAGCCGAGGGGCTTAGGATAAAGTGCACTGGCTCCAAGGGGCAGCCAGCTTTTAATTTCATCTTTTATTTCAGCTCATGTCTCAGTATACCATTGTTATTATTACATATTAAGAACCCACGGTTCCTTTTTTCTGGTGAAAATATGGACAATTCTGAGCATTTTGTATATATTCATGAAGAGTCGCAAAGAATATCCTCAATGAAACCATTAATTGAATAATTGTGTTTTTTGAAATGCCATGAAATTAACCAACTAAATAAGGGCTTTATCTTGCAACATACCCCAAGTCATTATGATTATCCCTGACTATTTCCTAGTTACCATTTTATTATGCTGCAAGTTACTTTCAATATACCCCCTCCTCATTCTAACTGATTTTAATTTTCCCGACAATTTTCTGGTGTGTAAAATGCTTATATTTTTTTATTCCCCTATCAAATGCTAGATCCCAAACTAGCCAATTAAATATAATTAATCCAGTAATGCCTCAGTATTAACAGCAGCAGTGCTCTCCACATCAGGATGTTCCAGACTTTTTCTTTGCTTCCAGGCTCACAGATGTGTCCAGTTAATTGAAGCATTTTGATTATTAGTCAGAAAGTGGATGGTGCAGGACAAAGAAGACTGAAGAATCCTGGAGCTGAGGAGAATTATATGGGTCTACTAAGAGCTCAGCTTTGCAGCTGGAAAAATTGTACTGGGAAAAGTCTCCCAAACTCAATGATCTGAGGCTTTATGTCTAATGTCAAGGAATCCCTGCAAGGTCAGGTGAAGTAGGAAGAGGCTGCTGGCTGTCACATTTAATAGCATCATGATTACGACTCCTCTTGGAGCCTGGAGAGGTTCAGTGTTAGGAGGCAGGAGGAGGCTGAAGAGGTAAATTGGAGATCAGGAGCTGCACAGGTGACAGGTTAATCGGTTAGCTATTTTGGTTAGTTATGTGTAATGAATCCATTGAGGACTTAGGTGCTACCTGTGGTAGCACTTTTACCTTGCAGGTTTCCAGAGCTGCTTTTGTGGCCAAGCAAAATATGTAGGCAGCACTTTTTCTCAGCTCCCAGCGTGAAAATAGGTGACGTTGGCGCTGTGTCTTACTACAAACCTTCTCTTTTGGGAGGCTTTCATCTTGGCACATCCAAGGACTGGGTTATTACAGAGGTAGGTTTCTGGATGTCCTGAAGCAGACTGAAGCTAGGAGTGCAGTTTAACTTTTCTGACCCCACTTAAGTTCTTCCTGTACCATTTCAGTTTCAGTACTTGACATACTTCCTGTACCTAAGGAGGGACTGCAAGATAGCTAGAGAGGGACTTTTTACGTGGGTATGTAGGGACAGGACAGGGAGGAATGGCTTTAAACTGACAGAGGGGAGATTCAGATTAGATATCAGGAAGTTCTTTACTATGAGGGTGCTGAGGCGCTGGCACAGGGTGCCCAGAGAAGCTGTGGCTGCCCCATCCCTGGCAGTGTTCAAGGCCAGGTTGAACACAGGGGCTTGGAGCAACCTGCTCTAGTGTGAGGTGTCCCTGCCCATGGCAGGGGGTTGGAACTGGATGAGCTTTAAGCTCCCTTCAACACAAATGGTTCTATTACTATGTCTCTATAGTTACTCTCTTTTTCCTTCAGGACAGAGTTTTGAAATGGCTTCTTGTCCATTCTGCTGCTCATTAATTTTCCTCATATAAATTTAAAAGAAAAAACCTACAGGACAATGTTTTCATCTGTTTGCCAGCACAGAGACCAAAACATTCCAGAACTGTTTCAACAATAAAAAATATAATGAATCTATGTACAAAGTGTTCTTTGTGTGTGTGGTTACAAACCCTCTGTATATTTCTGTATCAGAATGCAAACCCCACTTTGACTGTAAAGCTGAGCTTTTCCTCCCTTCTGTCTTTTTATGTGTAGCCTGGACTGAGACTGCAAGAAAAGGCAGCGTAGTCTAAAAGTCAAAGTTTGCTCTGATCAAATACTTGTAGGATAATTGGCTATTAAAGTATTACTTCTTCCCTAGGACAAACCAGTTCTCAGATTTGAATTCTGGGATGAGTGGGTGAGGAGGCTGAGCTCTAAGAAACAGATGTGGTTGGAGGATAAAGAAGAAAAGGTCTCACAGTGCTTTTATGAGAGCTAATGTGGAAAAGTAAATGAAGTCCACCCATATACATGCATGATCTGTGCTGCTTTGCAACATGGAGAAGTCAGTCATAAGCTGCACAAAGTTTGCCCTGCCTCCCACTTACAAGGCAATGTGCTTCCAGCGAACTGAGGGCAATGTGGGTAGGGCTCATTATTTTCCTTGGAACTTTGTTTTTCTGTGCTATATAAAGAGTAATGGTGCTTACAAATTTTAGTCTGGATGTGTCTTTGCATCATTACCACCTCTCTGTAGAGATGAGGTGTAAAGCCAGGCTGGCATTCCCAGAAGGAGCATGTTTGAGCTGTGGGTAGTTCAGGAGTCGATGTTCATCACGGTGGCCCGAGCACAGTGAGGGTAAGCAGTCCCGTTCCTGATGGATGCTACAGGCACACATTGCAGCAACCTCAGCTCAGGGCCCAGCAGCCCAGTGAGTCCCCTGCTAGGAGGAGTTCAAAGAGGGTTATGCTGCTAATCGTACCTATGTTTTTGTGTCAGTTTGCTTCAATCACAGCAGCTGAAGGCAGATGTAAGAGTGCAGCAGTGGAAAGAGTCAATCACTTGGAGCTATGGATGGAAAATGAATGCAGAATCAGCTGCAGGAACAATAGCATTTAGCAACGTTAGACAGCTCCTTGAGGCTGCAGGATGAAGAAGCCCAGACAACAGCCACCCTCCTTTAAGTCCTGACTGAGACTGATGTGGGGACATTATGCTGTGCCTCCCCAGCCCAGCCTTCTTGCCGTTCCCAGCTTGCCACGAGGAGCTGCTCTCTGTGTCTCAATTCTGCCTTGACCCTCTTCCGTTTCTCCTGCCACGCATTAGTAAATGCACTTGCACTAAAATCAATGGGAGTTTGAAAACTAAAAGTAATGCGTGCTTTGGTATGCTACTAATCCACTTATTTGGATCCTCTTACTGCTCCTCTGGGCTGCCCTGATCCTCTCTATCAGCCCACCCAGCTGCTCTGATCTGCTCTCTAAACTTCTGCTGTGGCTATATTAGCATCCCTGTCAACTCACAGGGCTGCTGCCTCGACGCCTTCAACCCCCTCTCCCAATGAGAGCCTCTCTACTAAATTATAATCCTTGTAGCTCAGAATACTGATGTAAGCTAAAATAAATTTATGAAAAGTTGCTTCAGCTCCTACTAAGATGTTCTATTTCCCTAAATGTTTTCAAACAGTCCTTACGTTTCAGGCTGGAGAAATAGCTTAAGACACGTTCATAACCACCTGCCTGCTTTTCAGGTCTAAAAAAAATGAGATCTCATTGCAAGGTACAATGTAGTTCAAAATCTACTCACACATGCACTTTTTAAAGAGAGATTATGTGAATTTAATATCTGTGTCAGGCTGGAGACTGACAACATCTGAAACTGCTGCTTTTATTAAGCGGGAAGATATATGCAGCAGCATTTTCATTAACGTGCCCACCCCCGATTTCCCCTCAGAGATGTGTAGATATTGAAGACTCCATCACCCATTCAAACCTTGACCTCTCTGCTGAGGCAGAATGGGTGTTTTCTCTGAGATGGACACATCCTGCAGGGATCAAGCTGACGACACAAAGTATGATCATTTAGTAACATCTTTGAGAGATTTCTTGCCTGGGTTGAATAGAAGCTAATGAACTCTAACTTAGAAGTACAATACTTTACACTCAACCATTTATCTTCTCTGTACACATAAAACTGAAGAACTATAGATGTTTTAATGAGCTTTTCTACCATCCAGCAAGATCTGTTTGGCATTGGGGGTGGAGTGGGGCGGGTGTCTCTGTTATGTTTATTCTTCTATAATTTGAATACAGCTAAAATGTCTCAAACACGATTGTTCTCAAGTATGGACCTTGCTTTTGGGAAGGTTAAGGAAAGAGACAACTGTATGGGTCTAAAACTCAGTGCACAGAATTTGACAAACCTGTCTGCATTTGCAGGGATGCTTTGTCGTAACTAGAAGTTCAGTCATCTCCCACAAATCCCAGCAAGCCTCTCTCTCACCTGGAGTATCCTAAACGGTGCAGGACCGGTTAATGATGCTCAGATTCAGTAATTTTCATCTTTATTTATTTCTTTTTATAGTGCATAGACAATCTTAAAAAATAAAAAGCTAGCACATTTTCCAGGTCTCTTACTCATTCTTTGACCGTTCAGGGTAGTCTTATCAGTACTATGGGATTTTATTCTGTGCTTTTTCACTGTTTCAAGTCTTTTTTAAGTTACTTTATCAGTGCTCTTCCCTGCTCTCAAACACTTCTTTCCAAAGGAAATGATCTTGACTCATCTGAGTCTTGGATATGATTGTTAAATTAGTGCAGAAACATCTTGATAGGATGATCTGGATCTTTGGGACCTTCAGTCTTGTTCAACAGGAGGCTAGAGGACAATATTGGAATAGTATCTGGTAGTGGACAAAGGGTAGAATGACAGTAATATATTTCACTAACAGCTGTAAAAATGTTGGACTAACTATTTTGTCATCTTGCAGGGATTATCCTTCCGGGAAAGAGTTTGCTGCTTGGATAACTGCAGAGCAGACTGATGCTGAGAGTAAGTATGTTCACTGCTTAATGTCATTTGCCTACTGTTGAAGTGCTAGAAAGAACATCAACAGAAATATCAACAACAACAAAAAGCAGCATGATCATTTTCCTGCAAGGTGTTTTGAATTCTTTAATAGTCACAAATGGCCTCTGCTGTCAAAAGGGCACTGTCTCCCTAGTGACATCTTGGGACTGATTCATTAGGGGCTCTAATGATACACTGCCATAAACTGAATTACCAATACTGTTCCCTGAAACAACAAAATTTTCCTAAGGTACCTCCTGTACCAGCCAGTTTGGTGATAATTAGCTCTTCTTAAATGTAAAGCTTTTTAGAAGCAATAGTGAGGTTTTTACACCACCTCAATATTATAGATAATAAAGCTGCTGGGATAGGAATTGACCCATGCATCCTATAGACAACCTAAATAATTCACCTAAATATTCCTTTATCAAAACGTGGTCTAGTAGGTGTCCCTGCCTATGGCAGAGGGGTGGAATTAGATGACCTTTAAGGTCCCTTCCAACCCAAACCAGTCTGTGATTCTATGGTTTTATGAAAACCAGAGGATAATTATCATCCAAAGAGTTATTTCAAGCATGGTTCTAAAAACCACGCTCGCCTAACTAACCAGTTACATCCATCTGGATGTCACTACTTTCTTAAGTCTTTTAACAGTGCATCACAGAGGTCTGTCCTGGCAGACAGGAACTGTAGGGGTTGACTTACCACGACAACTAACCAAGCGGTACTTGAAAAGGCAAAACACACCAAATTAAAATGCCACCTGCTTCTTTCCCCCCCCTAACAGTGCACGGATGTCATACCCTTTTGAAGACTTCTCTTTGTTAGAAATCTCAGGAACGTTTTTCTGCCATAGCCTCCCCTGTGGGCTTTTCTTGTCTTTGCCAGTGGCTTTTGGACACCTGTGGTGGAGTGCTACCTCCTACTTCTTCCTTGGTCTTCTCTCTGGCTGGGTGTTGTCTGTGACCTGCAGATTGTGTGCTACTGTTTGTGCAGCTCTGAAATTTGCCAATGACACCAAGTTGGGTGGGAGTGTTGGTCTGCTGGAGGTTCCTCTGCAGAGGGACCTGGACAGGCTGCATCAATGGGCTGAGGCCAGCGTTGTGAGGCCAGGTCCTGCACTTGGGTCACAACAACCCCCTGCAACAGCTTGGAGAAGAGTGGTTGGAAAGGTACCTGACAGAAAATGACCTGAGGATGCTGGTTGACAAAACTGAATATGAGCCTGCAGTGTGCCCAGGCAGCCAAGAAGCCACCAACATCCCAGCCTGTACCAGCACCAGTGTGGCAGCAGGGCCAGGGCAGTGCCGGTCCCCCTGTGCTGGGCACTGGTGAGGCTGCACCTCGAACCCTGTGTTCAGCTCTGGGCCCCTCACTGCAAGAGAGACATTGAGGTGCTGGAGTGGGGCCAGAGAAGGGAATTGAGCTGGTGCAGGGCCTGGAGCACAAGTGTGATGGGGAAGGGCTGAGGGACCTGGGGGGTTTAGTGTGGAGAAGAGAAGGCTCAGGGGGGACCTTATCGCTCTCTGCAACTGCCTGACAGGAGGATGGAGCCAGGAGGGGGCTGGTCTCTGCTCCCAAGGAACAAGGGATGGGACAAGAGGTAATGGCCCCAAGCTGCCCCAGGGGAGGTTTAGACTGGATATTAGGAAGAATTTTTTCACTGAGAAGGTGCTCAGGCACTGGAACAGGCTGCCCCGGGCTGTGGTGGAGGCACTATCCCTGGAAGTGGTCAAAAACATGTAGATGAGGCCCTTAGTGACATGGGTTAGTGGTGGACTTGGCAGTGCTGGGGTAAAGGTTGGACTTGATGATCTTAAAGGTTTTTTTCCAACCTGGTTGATTCTATGATTCTATGCAAGGTAATGAGAAATAACAAGCCTAGTATTGTGTGGCTTAAATCCCTAAATGGAGGAGATGGGCACATGCCCAGTGCAAGCCCAATGTAAACCTCAGAAAAAGTGCTACCATGCCTGCTTAGAACAAACTGCCATGCGTGTGGAGGTGAGCTGTGGATGTGACAAGCCAGATGCCTGTAAACAAAGCAAATGCAGGGGCAAAGAATGGGGAACTGGATGGGTTAACAGCTGCCTTAATAAACAAAGAGTGAGCCTGGATGTGGAGCTCCCTTTGCCAGAAGCGGACGCATTTAGTCATAGTAGGAAGACAATTTACCAAATGTCTTTCTTGTTACGGTATTTTGAAGATGAGTAAAAGGACCCATGTACCTCTCTGAAAAAGGTTTCCAAGAGTGATCTGTGCCCTGCATTACCTGAAATGAGTTCTTCTGCAATCTTGGTCAGCTGTAAGGCATCAGTTCTGCCTTCTGCGTGCAAGGGAAGGCATACATTGGCTGAGCTGGGGTTTTCCCCTGTTTTAATATCAAATAGAAAAGTGAAACTGGATACCCATAAAGTATTGAACACGACCTGAAAACAGCTAAATATAAACTGAATACAACAATAAACTGAATACTGAGCACAACCGAAATAATTCTGATCAGGTTTACAACTTGGGCAAGTAGATGACATCTGGTTTGTTTGACTGAAATGAGGTATTTCTGAGCTGCCTTCAATAACCTTCCTGTAAGTTGACAGTTGGTTTGCAGCAGATAAAGCTGAGCAATCACTTAATCATCAAGAAACTGGAATGAAACACTTCATGTATGTTTTAAGCTTGTGTTTCTATTACATACAGGGCTCTTATGAATGTTCCAAGATTTTGAGTAACTTCTAGATTTCCCTTTTCAGTCTTGGTTTCATGTGGAATGTTGTGAAATGAATTACTTCAAAGTATCTTTGTGGTTAACTTTGTGGGGTTGTTCCAGAGGTCTGCGGAAACCTGGATCTAGGAAAAACATGGGTAACGCTATTGCTTCCAGACCCAAGCTCAGTTGCAGTGCGCTCTCAAGACTCTGCAAGTGGTTTTGGGAGAGCTTAACAGCCCTAACAGCAAATATAACATTTATGAATCACATGTGAGACACAAATACACAGCCATCGTGGTACCAAACCAGCAGTATTGCCCTGAAAAGCAAAGCAAGAGCAGTGGAAAACAAATAAGGATTTATAGCAGTGATTTAACTGACTCCAGTGAGTGGAGCGATGCCATCTATGATAAATCTATAGTTTGAAATACAGCTTGGAAAAGCACCCATTTCACGTATTAAAAATATCTTATGCATTCATATAATCAAAAGGATCATTGCATGGATGAGGGACTGGCACAGGGAAGGAATTGTCTGCTTTCCTAACACACTGCTAAGCAGTTTCCACAGTCTAAGGGCTCCTCGGAGCGATGGAGACTCAGAGTAACCCTCTCGGGGTGTGGAGGAACAGTTTCCATTGCATGATCCATGGAGCACAGGTCATAGGATGAGCTTTCATGGGCACCACGAATTTGTCCAGCAAGTGGTGCTCCAGATATGATCCTACAACCAAGTAGCATATGTGAATGGAGACAGTTAAAGGATGACATCCATAACAAAGCAGGCAGGGAGCAGGCAGGGACCGTAACGAATTGCCAGTATAGATATACCCTTAGGAAGATGTTCTGAGGAACATAGAGGCTTTGAACTGAGTCCAGCTGAGACCTGACCCAACTGAGACCTGACCCAACTATCTCAACAATTCATGTCCCTCAGAAAATGTTGCCCTCATCCCCAGGACAAAGAGGACTCAAACACATTTGCCATCCTGGAAATCAGAGAGCAAGCTGGGGTGGATCTCCTCATGAGTTGTCAGTGAAAGAAAAAGAAGGTACCATCACTTCTTTTACGTCAGAATATTTTCTAATCTCTTCAAAAAGAGAAATCTTGAGGAGATGGATGACACTGAATACTTTTTCCCTCTTTCCTTCTTCAGGGAGATACTGGTGAATGCCCTCAGAAAAAACAAAGCAAACATATATACATTTTCATACATTAACTCCTTTGGCAGATGTTGTACTTTGTAGATTGCCACTTCTCTTCCACAGGACAAGACAACTGTCTTGGTCACAGAGGGGATTTATGTTAAAGGCGCTTTGACTTGGAGGCGAGAGGGCACAGAACCAGAAGTACTGGAAGAAGGGTACTAAATCAATCATGGAAGCTTGTGTCATTGTTAGTGAACTTTTAGATGCCTTTTAGAGGTACAGAATGAATTTCAAACCTACCCAAAGCTGGTTTACCAACATAAACTTTTCAGCTGCTTTCCTTGTCCACTGCACCCCTCCCTGCCACTTTGCTAGTTTGCTTTGGCCTAGGTGTCACTTCACAGCAACTGCATCATTCTGGTGAACACTGCGGATGAGCTGGCTTTCCTCCCTCATTTTGTACTGTCTCTAATTGAGATGGAATGTCTGTCGTGGTTTAACCCCAGTCAGCAGATAAGCCCCATGCAACCATTTGCTCATTTCTCCCCTGGCGGGATGGGGGAGAGAATCCAAAGAGTAAAAGTGGGAAAACTCATGGATTGAGATAAAGACAGTTTAATGGGACAGAAAAGGAAGAAAATTATAATAACGAAAACTCATGGATTGAGATAAAGACAATTTAATAGGACAGAATAGGAAGAAAATTATAATAATGATAATAACGGAATTAGAATATACGAAACAAGTGATGCACAATGCAATTGCTCACCACCTGCTGACTGATGCCCAGCCACTTCCTGAGCAGTGGTCCTTGGCCAGCTTCCTCCCTAGTTTATATACTGAGCATGATGCCAAATGGTATGGAATATCCCTTTGGCCAGTCTGGGTCAGTTTTCTGGCTGTGTCCCCTCCCAGCTTCTTGTGTCTTGTGCCCCCCCAGCCTCCTTAGTGGCAGGGCAGCATGAGAACCTGAAAAGTCCTTGACTTAGTATGGGCACTGCTTAGCAACAACTGAAAACATTGGTGTGTTATCAATGTTATTCCCATACTAAATCTAAACCACAGCACTGTATCAGCTACTAGGAAGAAATTTAACTCCATCCCAGCCAAAACCAGGACAAACAGGAGAAGAAAATGAAGCAAGGTCTAAAGTTATGTCTACACTACAGTTAACTGAGAGGGGCAGCTGTCACTCAGACACAACCATCCAGATAAAGTTCACTATAGAGCATTCCTACAGCCTCCAAATTTATGGCCTTACCCAGGTGTGGGCACAACCCCCCGGGTGTCTTTACTGAGACATTCCTGGATCCTTTCACCATCAGATGTAAGATAATTTCCTTTGAGAAGAACTATGAAAAAGCGTAGGAGGACTGTTCCTGCTTCCTCATTGCAAAGTGATGGCATTCAAGCCTGAGGTAAAGCAGGGCATGATTCCTAAATCCATACCCCTCCAGCCTGGGTTTAAACAACACCCTTAAAGCAACAGGCCATTTTCTGCAAGGAAGAACCACGGTGCGACCTAGAGAGGTAGAAGCTCCTGTGTGCCATATACTACAAGGCTAGAGGTGACAGAGGTGCTGCCACCAGCCTTGCTCCTCCTAAGCAAAGCAGAGGAGCTGGTTACAGTGACTTTCACCAGTCCCTGTTCAGTGCCATCATTTCCAGTGAAGGTATAGCCTTGATGAATTTAAGCATAGTGAGAATTGGTTGCTCTTACTCATTCTTCAAAGCTTTTTCTGGACCTCTTGGAGCTTATTAGTCACAGTAATCGCTGCACAAAACCAGGTAAATAAGCAAAACAAGATTTCTTTGTGTTATTACCTGTGCCACAAATGCTGTCTGCCTGGTGACAAGGACTCCAGCTAACAAAGGCAGTAGATTTTACTTCCAGGATATACACACTAAGGGGCTCAGTCCCTACCAGCTACCTCTGCCCTCTAGGCCTGAAGGAGGCAGAAATCAGGCATCTCAGTTAAATCCCAGCACGCTGTCTCAGGTGAACAGGGACAGGGCATGCAAACCTCTCCTGTCTCAATCAAACCCTACACAGTGTAGCTTCACCTGGCCGGGCAGCATGAGAAGCTGGAAAGTCCTTGACTTAGTGTAAACACTGCTTAGCAACAACTGAAAACATTGGTGAAAACACCTGAACCCGACGATCTAAAAGGTCTTTTCCAACCTAAATGATCCTATGATACTGTGATTTCCCTTGGGGCCCTTCTCTCCTATAGCTGGGCCACGTGCTCCTTGGGGTCAGAGACTGGTCTAATGAAATCATTTAGGTTGGAAAAGACCTTTAAGATTACTGAGTCCAACTGTTAACCCAGGTGGCACTGCTAAGTCCACCACTGAACCATGTTCCTAAGTGCACATCTACATGTCTTTTAAATGCCTTAACATTTGCCCTCTTTAATATACCTCTTGGCCACAGAGCAAGGACATGAAGG
>NW_009924317.1:0-23043 GCF_000696875.1 Nestor notabilis | reverse complement strand
TCCTCCCTGGAGCTGCGCACCGCGGGAAATGAGTGTATACATGTACAAAACGGGAAGTTCTTTAAACGTTGGTGAGGAGTAGCGTTCCGTAGAGCAGTATAGTGAGTATTACAACTTCTAAGGAAAAGGGTAGGTTATAAGCTTGATGCCTGCATCCTAGGTCTATACAGAACTGTCACCAAAGGGAATGAGAGCCATGACTGAACTTTAGGTGGCACAAAAGCTGTGTATAACATACTTTATTTGTATGTAGTATGTTCTTCCTGGTCCAGCTTGAACATCATTCTGTAATGCGGGAAGTATTCAAGCACAGGAGTTAAGTTGTACTGGGTTTCGATTGAGCTTTCACTCATACTCAATTATGCCTAGCATTAAAGAGCAGGGACAGAGAGAAACATGTGGCTCAGGGAAAGCTAAATGTCATATATGATGAGTAGGAAAAAGGAGAGTGTTACATATTGAGGAGAATGTACATTTTCAGGCCTGTACTGACTTCAGGCAGGATAATCTTAGGTATCTGTACACCACACTCAGATCTGGGAACAGAGTAGGAGGCTTCCTGCTGAGCCTCATTTGTTAAATGGAAATGTCACTGCTTCCGGGGAGGAAAGAAAGAAGCTGGAGCAGTGGGAGAGGAGGAAGTAATGTGAAATAGCAACACTCTGGGTGTTGAGCAGCGGTGTTGAATATCAGCTTTAAAAAGTTTGGGGGCTGCTGCAGTAGTGGATCCAACTTGACATACTTGCATTAGTTCTGCTTGTAATAGCAATTTATTTTAGGAAAAAAAAGATCTTTTTAAAGAAGGAATTCTGTTTTTCTTCTTTCCTAACCAGATAAAAAAGAAACAGCAAGAAGTAGTGGGCTTTTTAGAAGCCAATAAGATTGATTTTCAGCAAATGGACATAGCAGGTGATGAAGACAACAGGAAATGGATGAGAGAGAATGTCCCAGGGGAAAAAAAGCCTCAAAATGGAATTCCCCTCCCTCCACAGATCTTCAATGAGGAGCGGTACTGTGGGGTAAGAAGCTGTTTGGAAAATTAAATACCTTCAGAAAGTCTTCTTTCACAGGAAGTGGCTCTTTTCCATTAGTAGGATGTGTCAAACAAACTCCTTAAGACAACTTGAGATTCACTTTGAAAGAATAATTATCAGAAAGCAATTTTTAGGCACAGAAAAGCAATGAAATAAAAGATTATTCCTTTTGAAGAGAAAAATACACACGGAGGGAAAACTGACTAGAGAAACTCTGCTGAACAGTGTATGGATTATCCCCTGGAGATCCAGAGCCTATGCAGGGGACAGAGCTCACTGCAATGCATGAAGTTTGCTGTCTTGTGAGGAGCTCTGTATTTTTCTCTCACATTCTCCCACCTCCTGCTGTATAGCTTACTCACAGTTGTCCTGCTGTTGGCTCTCTGCCTGAACTCTCACTTCAGCTCCTGCAGACCAAAGGCACTACTGTGTAGGTGAGGCTATGGCTTCTTCACACAGTATCTCAGGATAACCAAATGTAGACTATGAGGACAGCTCAGCTGCACTTCAAGTAGTAAATGCTCCATAATCTGGTTTAACAATGCCAAGCTACCCAAGACTAGTGAGATTTATAGCAAGGCTGATCTCCTATCCCTAGCTTTAAGTTAATTCTTTGCTTCTTGAACTTTAAGTTAATTTTACATGGTGAATGTTGATATTTTGTTTGACACAGGCTCATCTGGGCTGCTAGGAAGTCAAGCAGATGTCTCAGACACCAGGGGCCGTGAACAGTAACCTTTGTTTTCCATTATAATATACAAACAAACAGGAACTATAGTTGACTGGAATAGTTCTAGTATGTTTGAATTATTGAAATTATACTGTTTATTCAACATCCAACTTTTCATAACAGAAATTGTAATGCTCATCAGATGCTTTTGTATTTTCATACATTCTTGTAACAGGTTACTTCTCTTGAGAGACTTTGTTCAAAGCAGTGATAGATGATACTGTACCAGCATGAATATTATGATTGTGAATCAAGAGAGATATCTGAGACAGTTTTTTTCTCATAGTCTGGATGGAAATACACAGCCTGGAGAGTACTCTGATATGATTGCTGAAATGAACTTGCAAAGTACTCTGAAACGCAGATCACATAGTGAGCCCAGTTTTAAGTTACTCCACAAATCCAGTGTGAACTACTGCAAACGTTGTTTTGAGAGAGAAGGGATTTACATGCCACTGAGTTTACAGAATCAACTTTAGTGCTCTCAGAGCAAAAGCTGCTAGTATGTATAATGGAGTGCAACTGTTTCCTCATTTTCTCATAGGAATCTTAAAAGACAACTTAGTAGGTTAGAGTTCATGTGCATTTTAATATCCAATCTACACCAACGAAAAATGTAATTTGATACATCTTACTGTGGATTTTGCAGCAGCCAGTGTTACAATAAATATTTCTGATATGCCCTGGAGATGTTATATAGTGAATTAAAGAGTAATTGCCTTACAAGTGTTGCAGCTGGTCAGTCTTGCCAGTAAATTATAAATATAGTTTTTATTCCATGTATGAAGCTAGTTCAGGAAGCAAAATAATCTACATGTTGAAATCAATTCAAGTTTAAGAAAGAGTCCTTTGCAAAGACACCTCCATATGGAAAGGGGTCCGGAAAGCAGTTGCAGCTATCAATTTAAAAACTAAATCAAATTTACAATTAGTCTAGAATTCTCCAAAATTCCCATGTGCACTGCTTTCAAAGCTCATAGCTAATGATCCCAGTGAGTAATTAACAAAGACCAATTTATAGCATTGTTATTTCCAAATAAATAAGGTAAAGAGATCCATATGAGTACATGAGCCTCATCCTTCTCCTCAGGGAAAAGTGCCTTAAGGGAGCTGCACAGAGTGTGAAGTGTGATTATGTGGGCTGGTTGAGAACATGGCCAGGGGCTGGCAGACTGGCGCAAAATTCCTCAAACTGACACAATGTCTTCTGCAACATGTCTACAGTATAAAGCTGGGATTTGCATTCCGCTTATCTGCATAACCTGTGCATGTCCAACAGACCCATCATTCTGAAATCTAGAACTGGTTTATGCTGCTTATGGTTTAAATGATACGTCTTAACTCTTCCCCTATGCACCACATCCTTTGCCCTCAGCCACTTTATTAAAAATAGGGCTGAGAATTGCAAAGGTCTGAGTCAGGGACATCAGTCCAGTATCCTGAATTTATGAAAGTCCCTTTAAAATATGTTGCTCTTGTTAGTTACAGTCTTCAAGTTACAGTCTTGTGGCATCTAGAAACCTTTTAATTTGTAGCCTGGGTATATGCAGGCAGTTTATGCCAAAATCTTTAGCTTAAACAGCTCTAGTCCAGTGTAGTCCATAGTTCTCCTTCCTACTGATGTTTTTTCTTTCCTCACTCCCAGGTAGTCCTCTGTTTTCAGGTCAAACTTGCTACATTTCATTTCCACTTATTCTTCTTTCAGAGATCACTCTTTTCCCTCTCTTTCCTTCCTGTCAATTGTCCCGTATGTTTGGTTCCCATTCACACATGTGCATGCTGGCCTGGGACCACTGGCCTTGGGAGATGAAAATTCAAGATAAAAGATTTCCTTCCTTACCCTGAGAAAGAGGAATTAGGAGAAAGACATGACAACCTTCAAATATTTTAAGGGCTGCAGAAAAAGGAATTAATTATTGGTCTGAACTCAGTATTGACCCTGCTTTGAGCAGGAGGTTGAACTAGGTGGTCTCCTGAAGTCTGTTCCCACCTGAGAATTATCCTGTGGGTCTGGGATTTTGTAAAATATGTTCTGCTCCACCCTTATGGGCAGTGAGACAAGATGCAATGAACAAAAAGTGCAGCAAAGAAAGTTTAAGTCAGATATCAGAAAAAGTGAGACTTCCTTTTCATGCTGACATATGATCCATGACTGATATCATAATATAATGAGCAATAATGAGTCCTGTTGCTAACCTGCTTTTCTGCTGATAACATGAAAGTATCTGCATCTTTTGGTTGACCCTGAAGAGCTGCTTCACCTAATTTCTACTTGAAATGAAGGTTTCTTACAGATTTATGGAAACATACCAACTGTGAGCAGCTTTTCCTTGAGGTCAGAGCAGCATAACACTGTCTTATAAAATAGCTTGAATCTTATTTTTCTTTCAGATATTTGGTATTGCCACTTGAAGCAGATTAGAAATGGATTCATTTTTTATGCCTGGCTATAGCATGAATTTTAAGTATCCATTCTAAGACATCATTGTTGGCAATTATGTTCTGATTTGTTTTTTTTTCTTAAGCTGCTTTTTTCTCATGTCTAGACAGATGTCTGCATCTGTGTCACTTTCTAAATATATTGAGCACTCTGTTGCTCTTGTCTTTGTTTTTGCTTAACAAAACCCTAGAAAACTAGGAAAGAAATTGAATGGTTTTCTCTGCAAGCTGTAATCTCTGCTTTTCTCTGTCAACTGCAATCTACAGAATATAAAATACCCATGTACATACTTTTTGAAAGAATCTCTGAATTATTAGGTAAGACTTGTGTTTCATATAACTGCTAAAGTAAAACATGAAAATCATAGGGACCTCTGGAGGTCTGTGGCCCAGCCTGCTGCTTAAAGCAGGGATAGCTTATGTTGCTGAGGTCTTTGCCCATCTGAGTTTCAAAAGGCTCTAAGGGTGGCGTTTCCATGCCCCCTCTGTGTTCTGTGACGTGGTGCCATACCACTTATGTGGGGAAGAACTTTCCACTGATGCCCAATTTTGCTGTTCTGCTGTCTGTCATTGCCACAGTGTTTATACGAAAGATGATAGTGTAGAGTGTATATGTGCATATGCACTCATATCATAAAGAAAAACTCATGGAGTATTTTTTTCTTTTAGATGCATTATATTTTCATTCATTTAGATTCATTATATTTTTCAAAGACTAGTTGCAGAGACAAATGACACCACTATCCTCTGCCTAGACTATTCGTGTCTTCTCATAAGGATTATTGCTTATCTGAAATAAATTGTTACTGCTCGTTTTTCTTACTGCCTGCTTGGTAACAGTTATCTTTGGTCATTCAGTGAACAGAAATGTGAACAAGTCACCGCTAGAAAAGTAAGAGTGCAAATATACAATACAAACCTATTCCATGATCACTGTAGTCATGTTTTTACCCCATGCTAAATACATATCAGCTTGCTCCTCAGTGTACTAAGCAAGGTAAGCGACCTTCCATTTACTACAAGATACCGCATTTTCTATGGGATGTCATTGTACACTACCAGTTGCCAAGGAGTATCTGATACGATGGAAGGTTGAATCCTCCTCTTATAAGGAGTTCATCTGGTCATTCACATATCTTGCATACGCTTTTGGGTCTGATTATCTACAGGGATGTGTATCTGGAGATTTTTAGTACATTTGCCATCTGCTGCTTTTCCTCATGGGAGGCACTAACAAAATGTATAAAATACCAAGTTCACTTCATGGCCCTTCCTTGTTATAGTCTTTGTTTCCTAGCTATTGACATATTGTGCCAGAGTTTGCTTAGGCTCTTTTGTGAGTATGTGGTATGCAGGAGGAAACAAGCTTCCTGTGTTTGTATGGCCTCTCAAAAGCCCATGCCAAATTTCAGCCCTTTGAATTGCATAAAATCCTCAGGGTTTTGTTTGCTGGTTTGCTCCTAAATTTATGGGTTAGGCTTGAGCCACTGGCTTTCTTAAACACTTAGGGCAGACCTGAGTTATGTAATGAGAATCCCACAGCAACATGAAAACAACAGAGATGATATGGGAAATGGGTGGCCTGGAGCAGCAGGTCAGGGCAAAATGTGCTCTGGGGCTTCTCTCAGACCGGGCAGTTCCTACTGTGTAAAGTGTGCCAGGTGTGTGTGAAAGCCAATCTGTCCCTTAGATAAATCAGTGAAATGGCCTGTCATTTATCCTGTCTGTTAAGCTATGTTACCTCTTTCAAACTGGACTGAAATATCATGGCTTCCAGTCTTGTGGACATTACACCGACTTCTAAACTATCACTCCAGCTTTTCCCTAGGATTACCCATAGTCAATAATTTATTCTGTGGAAATACTAAAAAAGTCCAGTAAGACAACTTAGGTCCTAACCCAGCTTTACAAATAGGTCTCGAGGATGAGACAGCACCTTATTATTTACAAGCTTCTATTTTTGGAGTTATTTTGGATGAGTGGAAGGATGATCAAGGGAGGAGGTCAAGGCAGTAGTCTAGGACTCAGCAGACATGTCCCCTGTCCTACACAGAGCTGCTGTGTGATTGTGGGCCAGTAATTTATGACCAGAGTTTCTGCTGAGATCTTAAGTACATGCTGATTTTTACCTGTGTAAGATCATAGAATGGTTTGGGTTGGAAGGGATCGTAAAGATCATTTGGTTCCAACCCCCCTGCCATGGGTGGGCACTAGATGAAGTTGCTCAAAGCCCTGTCCAACCTGTCCTTGAACACTTCAGGGATGGCACATGAACAAGTTCTCTGGGCAGCCTGTTCCAATCCACCTGTCCACCACCTTCAGAGTGAAGATTTTTTTCCTACTATCTAATCTAAATCTACCCTCTTTCAGTTTGAAGCAATTCCCCCTTGTCCTGTCACTACATGTCCTTGTAAAAAGTCCCTCTCCAGACATTTTGTTGGCCCTTTAGGCAGTGGAAGCCTGCTATGTGGTCTTCCCGAAGCCTTCCCTTCTTGAGGCTGAACAAGCCCAACTCTCTCAGCCTATCTCCATAGCAGAAATGCTCCAGCCCTCTGATCATCCTCATGGTCTCCTCTGGACTTGCTCCAATGGCTCCACATCCCTGTTGTGTTGGGGGCTCCAGAGCTGGATGCAGTACTGCAGGTGGGGTCTCATGAGAGGGGGAGGCTTACCTCCCTTGATCTGCTGGTCACGCATGTGATGTGAGTCTTGAACTTACCAGTAACAAACTAGTGATAGCAGAGCTTCCTTAATTGATAGGGAAGTTGTACAGGTGAACACTGTAAAGACCGTGCAAGTTCTAGGTGGTGGGATAGAAGCCATCCCTCAATTTTTTTCAGTTATATTAATATATATAATGTATTCAGTCATGTATTTCGGTTATATTCAGTTATAATATTCAGTTATATATCTCATATATATATAAAGAGAAAATAGAGCATTTAACACTACTTAACTTCAGTTCACATGCGGACAAGACATTTTGGTTGGTATATATATGTCAGAAGGAACAACACAATCTTTTGCTGAGTTTATCTGAAAAGTAATTGCATTTTCTAACCAGAGTGCCTTTCTTTAAAATAAACAGTTTCCTCATTATCATTGTGCTATTATGTTGACAGTTGCCTTTTATATGCTATAAAGCTGTCCAGGCTCTTGAGGGCTTATTTTGTGTTCTTTCTCTCTGCAAGTTTTATTTTAACATTTAAATGGTAACAGCTTTGCTTTGGTGTGTACAGCTGAGGCACATTAAAATGAAATGCTTAATTTTATCTGATTCTGACATGGATGTGATATAATTAAGGTCTAAATCTCTGGAGAGATTTGCCCATTGTTCATTTTGCCAGCCAGTGTGAAACTCCCTTTATCTGAGTTTTCTTCCTGGGGCTTAGATAATGCAGGTGCTTGTACAAACGCATAGTCATTCTCATCAATATAAGAAAGATTTGCCTGGGCTAGTCTCTTCGTCCTGTGCTTTTTGTTTGTTTTTTGTTACCAATTCTCTGTTGTTTGTTCATTCCTTTTTTAGGATTTTGAATCTTTTTTCTCTGCTAAAGAAGAAAATATTATTTATTCATTCCTGGGTCTTGCTCCTCCTCCAGGCACAAAGGTATGAGCTGCTGTCCTTCCACGGGGGGCACTTATTTAATTTCAATAAAAGATGAAGATAGACAGTGACTCAGCATGTCAAATAAGGGGCAGTGACAAGCATTACATTAGATGCTGGTCCAATGGGAAAAAAAGAAGTGGGTGGTTCAGTAAATATTAGACAATACTTCTTTCTTACCTTATTTCACTGCAGGCTTGTTACTATGCCGACAGATGATGACTTTTTTTTATTTTTTTTTGTAGTTGTTGTTTATACAAAGCAGTATTTTGTCATGTTTAGCTTTTAAATGATGCAGAATTTCCTAATACATTTTATAGGTTTCATTACTTACAAGACACATTCACTTCCCCCCAACTGCATCAAACCTTGAGCAAACAAGGTTTATGTTGGCCACCAACAGAGGGGCTGGGGTGTGGACCCATCCCATCCTCTATGTGTACGTGCAGACTGGCACTATGGGGTGCCTTGAGGAGATAAAGTCTATTTCTAATTAGAAGTTTGATAACTGAGAGCATTACAGCTTTCTTATCCTAGATCATGTTAGATCATAATGAAATGTTGCCATCTTTAACATGGGTGATTCAACTAAACACATGAATCAATAGAGTGATGAGCCAGAGTGATAGGAGAACTCTGCTGCATTGTGGTGACCTGGCTGAAGAACTGCCCTGGAGCATGAGATCTGTTTTCTGGTCCAACTCTGCAGCCAACTGTGTAGCCACTCTGAGTGAAATACTGTTGTATATGTCTCAGTTTTCCCTCTTCTGTGAAAGCAGAGAGAAAAAGGAGGCTTTACTAAGTATTTTAAGAGCTACAGATGAAGAGCTACCCAGGGGAGAGCCACAGCTGCTATAAATGTCTTCGACACAAAGTGCGTGTGTGATAAAGACCAAGTGATTTAAACTTTCTGCTTTAGCTGTGCCATCTCCCACCAAGGGAAATAAAAAACTTGCCTACCTCACAAGGGTCTGTGAGAATTCATTTAATTAACATCCGCAAAGCCATGAAAGGCTTAAAGAACTGCAGGTATTATGTATTATAATCATTATAAAAGATACATCTTTTTTTTTTCATTTTTCCATCTTCCCACTTCATATATTATCTGCTCTTTCCTGCATGGTTCTGTTAGATAGTGTGTCCATGAAGCCAAGTAACAGAACAGAATTCATTCATTTCCAGCTGTTAGCAGAGGCTATTGCAGTTTCTGCTTGTGACGACTTTGTAAATGTTGACAATAATATGTTCTGTACATTCTGCTGGGCAGATTAGTGTTAGTGCTATTAGTAGCAAGCAAGTATTCTTTATGCCTATTAACTGCTTCATTGGTAGAGATGGTGATCATTTCAGTCCAGAAAGTGGAAATAAGTGAGAGTGTTTTTAAAGAATCCATGTAAAGACTGGAAGTATATTTACATTGTCTCCCTTTTAGAATCTGTTCCTGAATTTGAAAGGGACATATACAAGTGTTTTAGCATTTATTGCAGGGGTTAATTCTCACCATCTTCACCGCATGACAGTCTGGCTGTGCTTTGTCATACAAATAACCTTGCTGCACTGCTTCTGCTTTCCTTTCATTAGGCTGTCACTACAACCTTAGCATGAATTACAGTGGATGGCTTGTGACATTGTTTCCAGCAGCACGAAACTGAAATAATAAGTGTGGAAGAGATGGTGATTATGACACATATGACAGGGTTTCCTACTAATTCCTTCTTAAGTAATTGCTTTGGTTTTGTTTTTTTGGTTTGGTTTTTTTTTTTTTTTTTGGAATATGGTGATAATTTGTAAAAGAAACTACAAAGCATGGAAATGCCACGAAACAGTCAGTAACCATTTGCTTTCTAGGGATTTTTACC
Source organism: Nestor notabilis (assembly GCF_000696875.1). Lineage (NCBI taxonomy): Eukaryota > Metazoa > Chordata > Aves > Psittaciformes > Psittacidae > Nestor > Nestor notabilis. The sequence goes on along the minus strand of NW_009924317.1, from coordinate 13,374 downwards.
TCACTGAGACATTACAAAGATTAATAAAAAGCTGATACATGTTTTATAGACTTGCCTTAGAAGGTGTCTTTTCCATCCATCTTTTGTGTCACCTTGCATCAGCAGTAGAGAAGCTCTTTACTGACCATGATTCTGTTTTATAGCACAGTCTGCTAGGATCCTGATCTAGGACAGTTTTGAGACTATTTTTTAGAGCAATGAGAGGAACTTTTTCCTACTCCCTCAACAACTTATATCTTCCCAACAAAATCCTATAGTTAAATCCATTGCCACATCAGCCTGCTAAGCGCAGAATACATGTTTCAGTTCTGCAGATTCTCATTTTTGTAGCCCTGAACTCTGGGTTAGGTGGCTACAATTTTTCACCAGACCTACTTGTCCATCATTTACATTGAACTGTTACTGGTAGGTATTGGAGTAGGTATTGTGGTGCCAGAGCCTACACTTACAGGGTGAGTGAGTCTGGTATGTCTGGAAGTCCAGAAATCCTGTAGTTTGTAGCTAGGTTTGCAATTTCTCTGTGAACTTGGTGAAGCTCATTTACTTGAGCTGAAGGTCTGTTTTCAGATCTTGTATGTACTTAAATCCTTAACCTCAGCATTATGGCTCTTAATATCCATAATCTTGACAACCCAAAATCCATAGATATTTGAGCTTTAGTCTTTTAGTTGAAGAAGACTTCTGCTAAGACTGTTTTGAATTACAAATCTACAGTATGTGCCTTTTATTTAAAAAGAAAATTACCTGTCACCCAATCTTCATAAATGGTACTTCATTTTAAATTAGTTAAAAAGTAAATTTTCTGTTTCTATGGAGAGCTAGCATAATGGTGATATTCCAGGCATCACAGTTCTTCATATAATTAACAAGTACTCTGTACGTGTGTGTGTATGTGTGCGTGTGTGTGCTCTGGCTGATAACATGCCGCTTCTAGAGTTTAGTTCTTTCAGCTACGACTTTTTTTGCCTTATGTTCTGAGTAGGTGTATGATTCATCTGAGATAGTTTTACACAATAGGTTAATTTTAATTAGAATGCCATCTTCAGTCTTTATGTATTATATATAACTCCCAAAAATATTGAGTACATAAATTTTAAAATGACATGTTAATATACATGCTGAAAATAAATATATAACCAATTTAGTTTTCATTAACACTATCCTTTTCACTTTAGAAACTGCTACAAAGAATATCTGTAAAGAAGTTATCGCTTGCTTGAGAAAACAATGTATTAACAGAGTGTTGCACTAGAGAATGTCAATATATGCTGTGTTACTACATATTTTATTCTTCAAATATTTTGTTAGCTTGTGGGGGAGAAGTACAAGATAAATTAAGCCAAACAAATGTCCCTGAGATCTGTTTTTGATAACAATGATATTAACAATCGATCACAATTTTTAATAACAGTGCCACCAGCATCAGGGTGCAGTGAGCCCACAGTTTTATGTGGACTTGAAATGAGACAATATTGCCAGAAGAAGTAATCTTTTCTCCTTCCTCCTTCTTCTGGCTCCTTCTGCTTACTCCCAGCTGCTCATTCCTCTCCTCAAGCATCCCCCACGTGCTGGCAAAAACATCCATGCAGCTGTGTAACAGAGGGCACAAACTGTGTGAGAGAGGAATGTTTTTCTTTTTAAAGCTTTAATCTTGATCAGCCTGCTGTTCATTTCACCATGCAGCCCTGGAAAGGCTTTTGCTGCCAGGAGGGCAGGGGCAATGCAGCACTGGGAAGGACTGCAGGGAGGGCGAGGCTTGCTGCTGATAGTTTTTTTTGCTGTTGTTTTGCTCTGCAGAGAGGAGGGGGGACTTAGGAGCTTATGTGCCTAGTCTCTTTTCATTGCAAGCTCCTTAGATATAAAACGTATTTTCCATGATTCCAGAACAAATTGCCAAAAGGGCACCAAATCTTACACAGTGAAGTTTCAAGGAAAAGGGTGAAACTACAGAATTATTTTGTCCATCTTGACTTTGTCTTGATAACCTGCTTACAAATGTTCCTAACCTCTCTTCTGTAATTTTTGTCCCCATCCAGCAGAGCATCCCAGCAGGAGGTCATGTCTTATATTGCACACCACATCATGGGACAAAGATCCCTAAATCAGCACTCCCCCAAGTCTGCTCTGGGGCTAACAGCCAGATAGCTGTGCTTATGTCATGCTTCTGCAGGCTAAGTACACTGGCTGAAGAAACCATATATGGATGAGGACACTGGAGGAGGACTTGTGAAGCTTAAAGGACAGGAGGTCATGACTGGGGGCTTTTGTTTAACTGTAGAGGCAAATGAAAATGTGGAAAAGCATGAAAAACCCAAACCAACCAGGTAGATGAGTTGTAAGGGCTCGGTCACAGGGATGAGAAAGGAGCTGGTTGTCTGTCGGGGCATGCTGCTCTGCCCAAAGCATGTAGAGTTTAGGATGACACAGAACAGGACCTTTCCTGAGCCCAATTCTCTGTTGCTGAAGGCAACCATGGTAGATATCACCTCTCAGAAGTGGTAAAACTGCCTTTTAACAAATGAGGTCCTTTGCCTCTGCGTCTCTGCTAGGAAAGTTCTTCCAAAATTTCATACTGCTGCTGATTAGAATTTTTATTTACAGCCGGTCTGTACCTCAGTGCTCTTTCTTATCCTACCACTCCCTGATGTTTACTCTGATCTATTTTTAGGGAGCCATCATATCCCCTCACAGCATTACTTTCAATAGATTAAAGTAATGAATCTTTTTTTGTCACCCTTTCATAAGACAGGCTCTCCACTCCCTCAAATATTCCCAAAGCCCCACTCTGCACCTGTTCCAGTCTGAATTTCTCTTTCTTGAGCCTGAGTAACTGGAACAGTACAGAGCACTCCAGAGGAGGTTTCGCCTTGGCCTCATACAGTGACATTAATATTTGCTTTCACATCCACCAGCTATACCTCATTTCATACGATTCAGGATGACATTTATTACCTCTTTCACTACTGCATCATATTCATGGCTCAGTTATTCTGTGATTATTTAAATGCATCCATCTTTTTCTTCTTTGATGATTATCAGCTAACAAGCTCTCAAAGTATGGTAGAAACATCTGTTTCTAAGCCCTGTCCCAGAACTACCTGTCCCAAACACTGTGACTTTGCACTTCATGTTTTTAAATTTAATCCTATTTTTCTTGTTCCAGTTGAGGCTATACAGGTCTCCTTTTATCTGACACAGCATGTGACTCAGTGTGACCTTTCACAGCTACTTAGCTGAAAGTACCACAGGACTTAAAGAGCCTTCTAGGAGCTGCTTGTTCATGGTGCTGGAATAAATAGATTTGGTAGACTGGTGTGTGAACTGAGGAACAGTTTTCCTGATGATTTTAAGCGAGAAAGTTAAAGAGACTATATACGAAATCCTTCATTACTTCTGATTTTCTGTAGCTTCTTGATGAAGTTTAATTGGAATGCATACTGGAGAAAAGGGTTTGGGGTTTTTTTTTTCCTGAATATAGAATGTGCCATCAGGGTGAGCGTCAGTTCCTATTAGACTTTCCACAGAAAAGTGAGAGAATCTGCTATGCTCTGAAGAGGAAGAAGTGCTTGAATTCATGTTTTCCCTACACACCATGTTTTTACCAACAAATCAACATGCCAACAAGTGTTCCTTTCACAGGAAAATGTCCAAAAGGGTATATTTTTGTTTGAGTGCTGAAGTAAAATTAAAAAAGCACCTCCCAAAACTGTGAAGTCAAGTTATAGAAATTGTTGGTTATGTGCCACAAAACTTACAATGTCATCTTTGCTGCCAGGAGACTGAAAAGTCTGATGCCACAGATGAAACTGAGGCACACACAGAAGACAAGGGAGATGAAGGGGCTCATGAAGAGGCTCAGTCTGCTCAGTCAGAATCAGAAGATCAGCAGGTAATTCTTCCTTTTTCCCTTTGTGATATGAGGGTTTTACCTGTGCTAAGCACATGAAGCATAAACCCACAGGCCCTCTTATTGTGCCTCAGGATGGAAAGATGGATTGCAGAGTGGTCCCGCTTTTCTTTTGGATGCATTTTCTTTGACATCATGGTGATATGAAACCTAGATAAAACTTTGAGGAACTTTGCTCTGAATCTTGAGTGCTTGTCTTTATTGAAGTTTCCTTTTACTGATTGTTACGAGAAGTTTTTGGTTTCTAATGCTCATTTTGAACCAGACTTTAGCTATGGAGAATAATTTAGGACTAGACATCTGAGTTCTGTCTGTGTAGAAAAAATTGCTGCTATCAGTGCCCAGCATCTGCAGGGCTCATAAATCTAGTTGTTAATGTTTATTGTCATGTACCAGTATTGACTGCTGTTGCAGCAAGCCACATCTGACAGTGTCTTCTCCAGGCCAGGCAGAAACCCCTGGGCAGTGCAGAAATTGGGACTGTTGTTGTCCTTTCTGCTGCATCATGGTCTGACGTTACAGTCAAATGGGCAGATCTCAAGCTGCAGTGCTAAAGGTTCTTGGAAGAGGTCATCTGAGTTCCTTCAATTCCCTAGGATAATATCCTGCAGTTAGCTAACATCAGTAAAGTACTTGCGGTTGAAAGTAGATGGATCCTGCAAAAAGGGACCATTCTATTGTGTGCCAGTATCTTCCTCAGGGGGGTGTTCATATGACTGGCCAGGATCTAGACCCTGCAGAGACTAAGCAGAAACGGATCCTGTGTCTGGAGATAAGGATCAGGCTTCTTCATTTCTCCTGCTGCTCTGACAGTTTGGCATTTAAGGATGGGTTTATTTTGATGTTGCAGTGTCAAGTGACTCTCATCCCAAACAGGCAGGCCTACTGCTCGATCAAGCACTTAGACTTGCTGGGTTTCTTGTGGTTTGGAGAGCAGACAGTCCCAGTGGAATAGCTGTCACAAATGCATCATGTCTTTCTCTAAAGAGGCAAAAGAATGCATTTTCTTTGTTTCGTTGTTTTCCATCTAGCTGCAGTTTTTCCAGAGGAAGCACCTCTCTGTAAGCTTTTCCCTTTGTAACAATGACTGTAGTCATTGTTAGGCTGGAAAAGCACCCTTTTACATGGCCTCATGCAAGTCTCAGGTGCTGAGAAGTCCTATTTAAAATTTCGCAATGGCAATGAGGAGAGACAGTCCTCAGTGAGAACTGAAGTTTCTCATTAAAATTATATCCAAACACTTTTCATGTCTCAGAATTTCACCTGCACATGAGTGCCATCAAATACCATTTTCCTTGGATCTTACGAGGAGCCTAGCATAAAACTGCAGTGCATCCCCTGGCTGGCCTAGGTTACCTTGCCATTCTGGCTGGCAGTCTACTCTAGTATTTTTCAAATGAGAACAGAATGCTGGAACATGTCTGCAAATGTGTCAAGCAGCTGTGTATGAGAGGTTTGGTAATGACATAATGCAATACCAGTCCGGTACAACAAGCACCTTGCTCCATTTCTCACAGGATGGATTGGAGCTGTAAGTGGAAAGTATGTTCTCCTTTAATTTTACAGGGAGGGGAGTGGCGGAGGAGTAAGCAGAAGGCAAGATAGTGTGTTTGAACAGATAGTTCTGTGGCTACGAGGGTATAAAATATGGTTAGTTTTACAAACCCTCCCTTTTCACCTGCACAGCCTTGGCAGCATTGAAATGGTCTTACATAAGGATGAGTAAGCGTCTTCCTGAAATCGTCCAACTCTGATACCCACCTTCATTATGCCAGGTGTATATTAGCTCATAGGGGAAGTAAAAAAGTGCTGTTTCTGTCCCTGTCTCATTTTTAGAAAGGGTACTCCCCGCTGCAAGCAGCAATGTGCCAATGGCTCCTGACAGGGATGCAAAAACCCCATTTTTCACCCTGTTCCACCACCCACTTCCCATGTCACCTACGACAAATCACTTTGGTGACATGGCATCTGTCTGCCTTGCCACAGTTTATCCCAGTTATCACTTCTGTTGGGATGGCATGAATCATTCTGTAGAAATTCTGGTATTCTCATTCACAACAAACAGCACAAAGAGGATGAATAACTTTGAGGCAGCTCCAGTGAGACGAATTCCACTTTATGTTTCTGTATCTGATTTTACCCTTACAAAAAGAAGCTAGAATAACATTTCATTACCTGGCCAGGCTTTTATGAAGTTAAATACATTTAAAGACTGCCAGATTGCTGTTGGAGTATCTCCACTGGGTGTTAGGTCCTAAAGGATACATGTAATAACAACACAGTGTTTTCAGCATTCCCCTTTCTTCCTCTCATACTGCAGCCCAGCACATCTTGTTTGACTGCTTTCCACACTGAATAGATGTTTTCTGTGTGCTCTCCCCATCCATGTGTTTTTTTTCCCGTCTGGCTTAGTAAGAGCTGGTCTCTGTATACTGAGTTCTGAAAGGGTGGCCTTTGTATCAGTGGCCCACCTTGTTTTGCAGCTGAACAGTTGCATCTTTTGAACAGTAGTCAGGTACCTTTTGGAGTGTCAACTTACCCTTTTCACAGACCCTCAAACCAAAATGCCGTAACTTAAGCATCACAGTTGTATGTTCTACTTCTGAATTGGTACACCAGTGGGAATCCAGTATAGGCATTTTGGCCATGTTTAGCACTCAGTCATACCACCTTAAAAATTACTCTCTCACGCGGGGTGTAACCCAGCTGGCTTTTCTCCAGTGACTCTGCAGGAGAAACGCCAGTGCTATGGAAAAATTCTAGAAGAGTCTTGGCGAGATGAAGATATCTCAGTCTTTGCCAATGAGCATATGACAGATAACAAAATAAACTGACTGTCTCAGCTGTGGAGCTGCATGAAGGCTCCTGGATTTCAGAGGGCTCCTTAATGCCTCAGTAGCAAGGATGGCATCTGATGGTCAATATGGGTACTTGTGGAGGCTGCAGCCCTCCCCTACTGCTTCTATTGCCCTTTCTGGGAGATGCAGGAGCCCAGAAGCTCCAGCTTTTTGTCTCAGGCTGGTATGATCCTGAGGCAACCAGTGAGAGACTCCAACCCTCTGAAGAACAAAACTCTTAAGTCAATAGCTGCCTCCTGAAAGTGGTGGGTATAAGTGGCAGTGCAAAAGGTTGTTCTTCATACACCTCACATTAGACTGCCTAGGCTTCAGGAGCTGCATTCCTCATTCAAACAAGCACCCAGGAAACCTCAGAGCGGATGTTGAAATAGAAAGTCTCTTACACAGATGCAGTAGTAAGTAACAGGAACAGCTTTCAGCCTGGGTCACCAAGGGACAGCTACACTAGGATTTCTTTAGATTATGAATTTTTTTTCACCTTAAACCTGTTGCATACTTTCCTTCCCTAATTGCTTCATCAGGCTTATCCTTGACTTCTTCCTAATCTTTTTTCCCATTCCTAATCACCACCCTCTGATGGAGAAGGTTGAGGATCCATCTTGTTGGGATATAGTGTTCCTTTTTCTTGCTTTGTCTGTCCCTTTGTTTTTGAACTTTTTGAGGAAAACACTGTGACCTTCTTTGCATATGGAAAAGCAAGGGCTCTGCTGGTCACTAGATATGATGGTAATAATTTTTCTTTATTTTACTATCTGATTTTAACGTCGGGTTTTAGCTTGAGGGTTAGAATATCTTTAAGTGGTACCCCAGTTAAATCAGTTTGCAGTACAGATTAGGCTCACTTCAGGGCAGAATTATCTTAGAAACATGTTCAAAAATCATACTATAATGCAGGTCTGTGCCCTGTCTCAGCAGTTCCCCAGGCCACATATAAACCCTGGCACTGCAGCTCACTTGCTTATCTCAATTCATTCTGTGCAAACTCATATCAACCACTCATGCCTTCTGAATGGTACTATTCCATCCACCCTTTCTCTTTGGGATTTTGTGTAAGATTAGCTTTCCTCTCCAATAACCAGCTTGGTATCTAACATGAAATTATATTCACTGTACATTTATGTAATTTTTCTCTTGTATCTTTCTTCTCTTCATCACTTTTGCTTGATCTATAGTCAAAAACCATCTTGTATTATTTCTTATACCCAAGTACTGCTGAGCCAAGGCATCTGTTCCAGCCTACAACAGTTAACAGAATTGCAAGCCAGATTCTGAGCGATGATGTATAACATAGATAAGACTCTACATAATTCTGATCTAACTTTCGTTTTCAAAACCACCCAATTAAAAAAAAAAGAATAAAAGCCACAACCAACACCAAACCCCACCTGAAAAAGCAAACAAAACCCTGGCTCCAATTCTTTGCTCATCAACGAACCAGATTTAATTGGAAGTAACTGAGAAAAAGAGAGCTGTATTTAATGATTTTATAGCCCTTTTTGAAAGTAAAAGCTTAGGATAAATGTGCATTGTGATTTAATCTGAAGGACATTATCTCAAAATAAATCCACAGAATTCCACATAATGTTCCTAAATCCAGTGTTTAATTTCTGCTGTTTCATGTGTATTACCTCTGATGTTCTTTCTTTGATCTATCTTTTAAACATGTTCTTTTGTATCTCTTATGTAGGAAAGCAAGGAAGAACATGCAACAACAGGGGTATAGTATATTTTGCCTTCATCTTTTGTTTGCATGCATTTAATTCCTTTTCAGTCTCATTGCTTCACTCAGTAAATTTTTATTCATGAAACTAAAAATACTAGTGTTATATTCAGCTAGAGAAAATTATTGGTCATATCATAGTGTTACTGTTCGGGAACAAAGATAGGCCTCTAATCATTAAAAAATGCAAATGGAAGAGAAATTGTCTTTCACAGATTCTTCAATAAAATGTGCCAAGGATTTCCAAGACAACTGTATCTTTGACAATTGCTAACTGACACCATGCTGATTGCATTTTCAGTGTTGTGAGTGTGAAAGAGCCTTTCTGATAATTTAGGCAGTTCTGCCTATAAAGGAAATATTTTCCTTGCCAGAATTTGCAAGACCCAGGTGCAAATTCTTACGCAGTTTTCTTCTTTGCCCAGCATTACAAGTTTATGCCTTGAATATTTCTTCAGTATTCCCAGGAAAACTAATGATTACTTTAGGCTATTTTCCACTACAGACCATCAATTAGTAAGAGAACACATTCACATCTTCCCACTTCCAAACTGCAATATATGCATATATACATGTGAACACATACACATGCCTGCTGTCAGAGTTATGCACTGTGGACCCAGCAGCTGGAATGGACCTCCATGGGCTAAGTGTGGGGGCTCCTGGTGAGGCTGGCGAGGGCTGCTGAGGCTGCTTAGTGCACCCTGACACCAGTAGCTAATGCTTCAAGCAAGCAAAATGACCATTTTTTTCTGTAAGAGGTAATAAACTTGAATTTTGAACTGAAGTTGTTAAAATCTGAAAGATGTTGCTTGTCTGTGGGTTTGCCTGGGCCTGTTTCAAAGATTGCTAATGGAAGGCCCCTTTCCTGAGGGAGGGTACTGAAAGAGGCAATATTCCTTTGGCACAAGAACTAATCCAGCTGACCTGTGTGGACGTTCATATTACCTTCCTGATTTTGCAGGGATGATCCCTTAGTGCAGTGATTTTTCACTGAAAACTGATTCAAGAATCTGGTTACAACAGGTCCATTCCCCAGCACATAATTAAACAGGATTTTACTTCTATGACTCAGATGTGGCTCTTGTACAGACAGTATGTGTCTGAGAGGAAAACCAAAGGGCTGTGCTACTCATACTACCTGCAGTCCTGACTGAATACTAATTATGTATTCTTTGATTGATTGATTATGCCAGGAAAAAACTACCATAATTTTTGTAGTCTAGGTAGTGTATGATAACATTTTGAGATAAAGCTCATTTATACTCACAGAAGGAGTGCCTTTGAACAAGAATTTGCTGGAAGAGGAGCAGAGAAGCTTACAATGCAATTTTCATGTTTTTTCGAAGTAGGACTACACTTCAAAGCTTCATTTACTAGCTCTTAAAAGACAATAAGTGCAGATTGTTGTCTGTCTTACATAAATGCTAGCTTTCAGATAACGGTTCATTTGGTTGACTGAAGCAAAGGGCTATTGCCTTTAAATTGTACCATTTCTTCTATATAAAAGAGATACATAAAAACTTCTGAAACAGAAACAAGGCTGTATTATCTGACTCTGAACGATTTTTTGATTATTCAGGAGCCTAGTTCACGTGCCATGAATCTTGACTTGTTTACTTCTCCAAGAAAGTGTATAATTAAAAATACTAAACTTCTTGTCATATTTACATATATTTCATATCCTCACTTGATCTTGAACATTTTTTTACAGCTTAACCATGTACCATGTTCTAACCTCTCTAAGAAGGTTCTTATATTCCAGCACTTGCCTATTAACTCCAGAAAGCTAGAGCCCTGGCATGATAAGATTAAAAGCTCTATGCTTTACTTCTTTGTTCTATTTTTTTTTTTAAGCTCAAATAATATTGCATTTAGCAGAAACAGAAAAGTTGTAAAAGCAAAGCTCTGCATTTCAAGACTGTTTGTTTTTTATTCAATTTATACATGATTACTACAACTATTTTCTATACAAAAGGAGGAAGAAGAAAAGCAGGAAGAGGGAGAAGGAAAGGAAGAGGGAGAAGAAAAGGAAGAAGTAGAGGAGCAAGAAGAGTCTTAGTATACTTCCCTGTGACACATTCTTTCTTGAACAGGTTTTCAGGTAACTGTTAAGATATCCAGCACAGTTTCTAAATGTTCTTGAAGTAACACACGCTTGAAAAATTTGTACATATTGTTGTTATATGCAATGACAAGAATGGAAGGAATGTACCAAAACCAAAAAAGGTTTACATTTGAAACATAACAGTTAGTAAGAACTATTGCCTTTATTGAATCCATTAATTTTCCCGTTTCTCTGGCATCAATGAATCTGACACAGCTGTCTCTGTCATCCCTAATATCCACCATATTTTGAAGGCTCTTCCATCCATTTCCCATCGCTCTTACAATGTTCACTTCTCTGCCAGGCTTCTGATAGCTGCGTTGTGCATATTCCTTAGCATCTTCCCACAGTACCCCATTAGCTCTTTGCTGTGTCCCCTAAGTATGAGCAATGCAGAGAGCAGCTCTCTGCATGGGCCAGGGCTTTGCTGGCATGGGCCAGGGAAGCGATCATCCGCCTGTACTCGGCACTGGTTAGGCTGGTCTCTTTTCCCAAGTAACAAGCAATAGGACAAGAGGAAACAGCCTCAAGTTGCATTAGGGGAGGTTAGCTTGGGTATTAGGAAAAATTTATTCATGAGAGGGTGGTCAGGCATTCGAACAGGCTGCCCAGGGAAGTGGTGGAATCACCATCCCTGGAAGTGTTCACAAACTGTGTAGATGAGGTCCTCAGTGACATGGTTTAGTGGTGGTCTTGGCAGTCCTGGGGTAATGGTTGGACTTGATGATCTCAAAGGCCTTTCCCAACCTAGTTGATTCTATGATTCTATGCAAGGTGTGTACTGCTTGAGTAGTCAGTACATAAGCACAAAGTGCTCAACTGATGGGTCAAATGTACAACTAACTGTTAGACACATTACAGCTTCTCTTTCATCTGGAATAAGAATTTGTACCTCTTCTCTCTTACTCAGCTACTGATTTCACTGCAACTTTTAGCAGCTTCATGTCTTAGATCAACCCCTCTCCTCTCAAATTTAGTTGAACTGTTACAAAAAAAAAAATTTACTGGGAAGGGAGAGGAGACTGACCTCTCTCTATATGACACACTATAAAATTACTTCAGTCGCCTGAGAAACTAGGCCAAATGTGACTTTCAAACCTCAACACAGGAAGCATCTGGGAGGCAGAATTTGTGCCTGTGTAGGTGTATGAGCAATCTTGCTCAAATTTCATCAGCACATAGTTTCAAATTTAATTTTCAGGTTTTCTTCTTTCACTTATTGTTTCTTCTCCTCTGCACAGAAACAACAATCAGTCATTTACTAGGCAAAAGCTGTTAACCTACAAGAAAGTTGGAATTTCCAGCATATATTCCCTTGCGTGGCAGGACTCCTAACTACAGACACAGAATGTGATATGCTCTTCCTAGAACTAGTGGGGTTCCAGCTAACTCTGCCTCTGGTAGTTGCCATAGTTTTCACCAACTGCATGCTGATGTGTAGACCCAATGCCTTAAAAGGACAGAAAATCTGCCACCTCTTTCACTCTGCCTCTCCCAAATCTGTATTCCTCTGTTGCATAGGAGTTAATTCATCCGAATGTTGTCCAGTGTTCAGACATGTAAAATCATAGAAGGAGTGTTAAATTCTAACCTAATTTTCCTTATTTTTGTTCAGGAAGCACAAGCTGGAGTAGCCCTGACAAAGAAAATAAAATTGATCTCTCAAGCAATCATCACTACCTTTCATGCCTGTAGGCTTATGAACATATAAATACATAACAGAACAAGATACCACTCTGTACTATGTTTTGCCTTTATATATATATTTGATATTCCAATTGCTTGTTAGAATGGGTCTTCGTATATCTGACTGATGATATTTCAGTTGATTGATCGTTATATGTTGGAATAGTATTGTCTGTGTCACATTTTAGATTGTAAGCTCCTCAGGGCAGGAACCATGTCTTTCTCCATGTTTATGTTGCTGCCACTTAGCAGATAACTGCACTCACACAAATAACGTATTTAGAGAAAAAGAAATTCAGTGCTGAAAACTGCAAAGAGGCTTCCTGTGTGCAAGCTATGTGAGTCACTTCTCCCTCAGCTGGCTTTTGAAAATGATTGCGATTTCCATTGTACAGCAGTTTAAATAAATGCATTTTCTGTCATCTCTCTTCTTTGTCTTCAAAAGCATTAATTCAACCCTAGATCTATAAAGTTTTCTCCATCTCCATCATCTCCATCATTACAAAGGCTGTGCAAAGTCCTTTTCCTTGCCTTATGTTCCTGCGGGTGTTTCTGGTGGTGTGTATCCTCATGGATACATGAGGATACACAGTCTTCACTGAAGGAAAGAGATGTCCCAGTCCCTTCTGCTGAAGCCTTGTTGGCCTTCATGGATATGTATGTATACACACTCCTTTCTCCAGGAGAGTGGAGAAAATTAATACACATTCACGCTGTAACTGTTGGTGAGAAGTTCACTGAGGAGGAAGCAGCTTGGATATCAGTCCCTTATAAAAACTCCCTATAGAGGAAGGGAGGGCATGAAAAATGCTTATTGTGAAAGTAGCCTATGGCTTCATACAATCTCCAAAGAAACCACAAGTTTATGTTTAACTCAGATCGGGAAGAGGTTGGCTTTTCAAGATGAGACCTACACCATGAGCGCTTGAACAGCGGCTGAACAGATAAAGTGGAAAAAAGTTTGTGGAGGTTTCTGGAACATCCTGAGCGGATACATCTGAATTTGTAATTATTGGGAGGGGATTGATGGGGAAGCAGTGCTCTCTGTGCTGTTTCTACACTCGTAGAATTGCCGAGGTGAGTCTCTCCAGAGAGG
>NW_009924316.1:0-28169 GCF_000696875.1 Nestor notabilis | reverse complement strand
CAACCCAAACCATTCTATGATTCTAATTACAACTATATGGAAGTTTGAATAGTTGTAGGTGTGCTACTGCTTGTTGGGTTGAAGTACAGTGTGATTGCAGATCTTTGCCAAGCATGATCCAGTCTAAGCTGTTGCACACAACCTGTTTAAAAAGAAGAAAATGGAATTTATACTTGTCATCACAATAAATTTAAAAGTATTTGAAGTTACCAAACAAATGAAAATTTCTTCACAACTGAGTTGATTTTGAAAATGATCTGAAGTCCTTGAAAGGACATTATCAATCCTCTTTGTAATCTGTTGTCTAAAATTGGACTTGAATGGTCTATTCTAAACAGCTCAGCAGAAATGCAGTGTGTTTTTGCCTAAGTGTTTAATCACACTTGTGGAGCAGGAGAGAAAGAATACTGTCTATACAGATGCTATGTTGTTTTTATGATTCTGAATTTTTTATAATACAGTCTTGCAAAGCAAGTCAGATATGGCGGCTTTTTTATGTTAGATAAAAAGAAATAGCTTACTGCTTGAAGCTTGACAGGTCTGTCTTGACATTTGGCCTGAAATGTTTGCAAGATAATTCATATCCTCAGAGCAGAAATGCAAATGAGTGGGTTGAAAATTTATGCTTACATAATTAAATAATGAAGATTCTTTGGCATTATAGAAAATATGAATGCAGGGAAGCTTGTTATCATTGCCCTAGCAAGGTTTCTGTTGTATGATGGAGTAAATTCCATACCTGTAATTTGATGAATACATTTTACATTTATATTTTGTAGGACAGCTTTTAATACTTATGTATTGCTGAAGGTTGAGTTATGGACTGAATAAAGCCTTTATGCCATGTTTCATATTAGTGCTTTTGTCTCAGTTTAAGTTTTGAAAGGTTAGTATTGTTTGTGTGGTGGGCTTGGGTTTTTTTTGTTGTTGGTTTGTTAGGTCTTTTAAAGTTTGAGGTAGAAATCTAATGATTGTAAATTAAACCTTTCCAGCATAAATTGTTGTAGTATTTGTAAAAGAGGAAACAGTATCTAAGCTACATCATGACTATTTTGAAAGTAAACGTTTTTTGTCTCTGCATACTTAAAGGCTATGTTTTACTTTGCTTAAACACTTCATGTTTTGAGGGATTACATGTAGAGGAATCTGTATATGTTAACTGTGTAAATAGATGTATATCTAAATACAGTCTTCATTCCTTTGACAGGACTAATATTTGCATTTGTGCTTCTAGCAGACCTCTTTTGGATGCCCAGATTGCATTGCTGAGGGATCAATCAAAACTTTACAAAGTAGAATTGATAAATTGGAGAACCTGGAAATAAAACGTGACCTGAAGAGTTAGACTTCTTTTTTTATTTTTATTTTTAAATATAAAGAAGCAAAGAACCAGCAGCCCACAAGTATATTTGTTCAACTCCAGCCATTTTCTGCTGCGGACACATGGGCTTCTATTTGTGGATGAGCGTATCGTGATTGTTGAATACAGGCAGTTTATTCAAAAGACTTTTATTGTTCAAACTAAGCTGTAAATGATCTGCAGGATAAAGCTGTGACCTAGTTCTGGATTTCCATGCTTTGGAAAGTATTATATAGCCAAATCTGTGCACGTGTATGTCTTTTGTTTAATTCTCTTTCCTTCTTTTTGAAAATTGATGAATAATAAATTACTTTTAATAGTTACGTATCTATGAATAGAATGTGTACAATATTCTATTCAACGTTAAATTTGTGGGTTTAGTATTTGTGGGAAGAGAATTTTTCATCCAGTATAATGTATTAGAGTGAAGGTCAGCCTACCTAACTCATGCTGGTTCTGAAGTAAATATTGTGCCCATTTGTAGCACCAGCATGCTGTGTATGTAGGGAGAATTGACTACCTAATTTGTAATGCTAGGTATTTAAATTTTTTAAGTTTAATAATGTTCACATTTCTTTTTAGGAATGGTAAAGTCTCTGTAAATGAGCAAGTTTGTTGTTAAGACATTACAAATATTATAGATTTTTATAATTAAATGATGACTTACAGTTAAGCAGTTACAGTCTGTGTTTTACTTTGCTGTTAAGTTGGTGAAATATGAGGCTGTGCTACTTTTAATAATAGCTTGACCCCACATGGAGATTGATTTTTGTGGCATTGGACTTCCTGGTTAAGAGCTCACAGGACTGACAGAAGTTTACTTGAAAGTTGTAAGAAAAATCTCTAATATAAACCAATGTTTTCTGAGAAGATACCTTCACTCTTCCTTATACCATATGAAAGGTTAAGACGTCACTTTATAAAGGAATAAAGGGAATTATACTTGTCATTTAAAATAAACAAGTCTTTCCCCCAAACCATCTTTCTTTGTGATGTAAAACAAAGATGATAAAAGGAAGAAGTTCTTTACAGTGAGGGTGGTGAGGCACTGGAATGGGTTGCCCAAGGAAATTGTGAATGCTCCATCCCTGGCAGTGTTCAAGGCCAGGCTGGACAGAGCCTTGGGCAACATGGTTTAGTGTGAGGTGTCCCTGCCCATGGCAGGGGTTTGGAACTAGATGATCTTAAGGTACTTTCCAACCCTAACTATTCTATGATTCTATGATGGAATTACTCTTTTCTCTGTGAAGACTGGGTGTGGTTGTATGGTATTACATGCCAAAGGAGTATATATAGAAGGCAGCTTGGCGGATATATGAACGAGGGGAAAGGTTTTGTTTTTTTATTGTTTGGGGTTTTTTTCTTAGCAAGCACTATAATATTCAGTCATGCCCCCAGCTTTTTTACTTGGCATGCCTTGAACTTCTTCTGCTTGAAGTTATTTTGCAAGAAAGTAACCTGAAAACTCCTCAGTTTTCTAAGCGTGGAGTCTTTTTCTCAGCAGAAATGTGGAATAGGATAAAATCTATAGAAACATTTTTTGTTCTAAACATAAGTGTATGTACTACAATGAATGCTTAGTTTTGTTTCGCTCGAGAAATATTTTAAGGCTGTTTAAATATTGTATCTCAGTTATGTTAAAAAATTCTATTTGGAGACTGAAGCACCAATTTCATAACCTGTGCCACCATCTGTTAAATACACCAGAAGCTTGGTTTTTTTTTTTTCTGGATGGGTTTAGCCAGCTGTCCATTTTGCACTGTTGCCTGGATGGAGGCGTGCATTTAAGAATAACACAGTCGGCTTTCTGTGAGTTGACAAAAAAGCTTTTTTATTTTGGTTTGAGACTGCGTTAGCTTGTCTGACACTTCCTCATATTTAGTCTCTGGCCGAGGAATGTATTTGAAACCTTTCCCCTCTTGCACTCCTCTAGTCTGTGCTTTCATCTTCTCCCACTTAGGTATGGAGCTGCTACACAGGACGAGACATGCGCCTTCTCGGCGAGCCCTCTGCGGGGCATGTAGATGTATTTGCTAGCAGCAACTCAAAGTCCGGTCTAATCCTATTGACATCTAACCCAAGTGGCATTTAGTTAATCTGTCTGGCACTCTCCTTTCTTTATCTGACCCTGTGAGATGACACAGCTTTTTGTAACTTGATTTCCTTTGAGTGTTTCAAGATGGTAATACAGACCAGTAGAGTTTACTGAAACTATTTTCCCTTTTTAAATGTTGTCTTTGAGATAAGTAAGACCTAATCAATAGTGATGTCAGAGCGACCTGGCAGATTTTAGTGTTATGTTGTTACTATGCTCAGTTATTATTTATATAAGGGCTGATGAGACAAGGAAAAAAAATTGGCTTGTAAAAAAGTCTGGGAAGAAAAATGTTGCAGGTCAGTTAATAATTTTATTCTGTTGTTCAGTTTGCAGCAAAAAAAACTGGATGTAGAGGAAAAAAAATAGAATTAGAGAAAATGGCTTGGGATTAGAAACTGGTCCTTTGCTGACTGCAGTTTAGAGCTGGCTTTAATGCCAAAATATAGCTTTGGAAATTCTATTTCTGACTTCTACAGGAGTTTTGCCCAAGTAAAACCTAGCAGAAGTCGGTTGAAGTTACCTGAGGCAATTCACTGTGTTCCCTGATTTGGATTTCCATGAAATACATTGTGTGCTGAGCCTGATCACTCACACTTAGAATGGCAAAGCTCCTTTTGTTGGCTCACTGCTCTGTCAGGTTGAGACACTGGGGTTGGGAGAGGATTTGGCTTCACTTAATGTGGAAATACTTGTTTGTTTATTCTTCATCAACACGTTAGCTAGAGGTGTCTGCATCACTTAAAAGCATGAAACCTCTGAATGCAGTGTTGTGTATGAATACCCCAGTATATTCTTGTCCTGCCCAGCTTTGTTTTCTGATCTTCCGAGAACAGCAGTGCTCTGTTTTGGTGCAGCTTGATGGATTAGCATTTTGCTATGTCTCTGGAGTCTAGATAAGCATATGAAATGGGAACAAGAATTTGTCGCTATTGTATGGAGGACATCTGTGCTACTAATCAAGCTATGGTATCAAAATATTTGAAATGCTTGCTTTTCTTATATGCATGTGTCAGTTGGATAAACTGAACTGGAGAATTGATTGCATCCACTCTCTGCTGTTTGTACATGGTTTGCTTTGGCTTAACTTTTGTGGTCCAGCTCATCAGAGGCTTATTTTAGGAAGATAAAGGACCTCAAATCTGTGCTTTTAAAATCTCCTTTGCTCTAGCCTTTGTTTTCAAAGGCTCACTGGAAGCTTTGTAGTTAAAACAAGGGTATATAAGGTGATTGCAAGACAGTCCATTTATCTGTGTTTCTGGCAAATGGACAGTCAAACCAAGCACTTCATGCCTTCATTCAGATGTTTTGATCAACCACTTGGCAGAATTGTGCTAAACTCTGTCCTGGTAATTCAGTTTCTCCCTCTACTTTGCCATCTAGTCATTATGTCTATACATGACTAGCCATGTAACACTTGCCCTCCCCTGGCCATGTTTCCACAATGTCCTTACAGTGAGATCGAGTCAGTGGTCATGAAGCTGAAAGAGGAATTGTCCACTGAGTGATTTGATGGAGGAGTAATCTACCAGAAATCCCCCCACAGCTTTTCTATACATCCAGCTTAAAACTATTCATCTGATGATATTAGGTTCACTAGATCTGACCCCATGAAAGGGCAGAAAGAGGGAGCATCCCTTCCATCGATAGCCTGCGTTCACACAAGTTCAGATGTAGCAGAAAATGCACTTTATGAAAAGACAAGCTAGCTGAATGTTAACAATCCAAATGTGCTTACATTTATGTAACCACCATGAACTGAGACAACTCCAATCTCCAAGTAGGATCATAACAGTGAACATAGCTTAAAGGATTAGTTGCTTGTCAGGCAAAACAGAAGCACTTTTAATTGTTTTGGGCTTTTTATTTTGTGAATTGAATATTAACAGCAAAAGGCACATGAATACCTACATAGCCTTCATTTTAAATAGTTATTACTGTTGTAAACTTCAGATAGAATTGAATAACCGAGAAGAAAATTAAGGAAATTTCTTTCATTTTAATACCTTTTTGATGCAATCGTTACTCACTCCCTTTTCACATTCCTGGTGCCATATTTATCAGACATTAATTTCCCTACTGCTGCTGCTTTGTGCATATGTGGAAATAAATCAGAGGAACAGTGAGAAATCTATAACAACAAAAATCCTTCAGCCTGACAAAGGCCAAGATATAATGTGTAAGTGTGTGGGAGGTGTTGGAGGTGTTCACCTATTCTATTTTTTGTTGGTTTTGTGTAGCCCTTCAGCTATCAATTGTAGTAATGAGATAATAGTATAAAGTGTTAAGGTAAAACAGAAGATTTTTTCTTTTTCTTTTTAACTGTTGGAGTCTCAGAAAATGTGTGAGTCAGAGGCTGTTATACAGAGCTATAGTTTTATACCCATAATAAATTCTTTGTCCAGAGCTTATTAATTGGGCTTAAACCTGTTGGTGGGGTTGCCAAATGTGGTCTTTGAAGCTATCTCAGTAGGCAGTGCCTTGATGTATGGAATGTGTTTAATGCAAATGAAACTCAAAAGTAAGAAAATCCACATTTATAGATCATGGAGTCTTAAGGTTAGAAGAAAAGCCTCTAAAGGCTGTGTAGTCCAAAGCAGAGCTTGCTGCGATGGTGGCTCAAAGCAGGGCTAACCTCAAACTTCGATCATTGCTAAAGCCTTGTCTGCTTGAGTTCTTACTGTGTCCCAAGATGCTGATTCCACTGCCTTTCAGGGCCAGAGCTTAAACTACCTTCACTGCAAGGGTTTATCTGAATGTGCTGTGGGAATCTGCCTTCCTGCAGTTTGAGACCATCAGGATGCTACAAAATGCTGTTTGATACTTAAGCTCTTTGAATAAAAACTTACAACCAAACTACATCAGCATCTCTTGATTTTAAAGTGACTGACTCATTTGAAGTTTGTAGCAAATGGGGAGTTTGCCTTTGCACTGAAGTTTGAAGAGAGATCTGTGAGGTTTTTTCAAAATAACCTGTCATTCTGCATTCCTGATGTCTCTTCGTCAGAGTATTTACCCTCATCTGTAGTTGGAATGGCTGTGGTTGTATGGATTTCTATCAAAAAATGAGCTTACATGAAATACAAAAGAAAAAAAAAATCCATCTCTGTTATTTAGGTGAAATTAGGAAGGAGAAAGTATTTGTTTGGGGTTTTTTGTTATGTTAAGAGGGATTTGAAAATAGCAAGACACTTCAATTAAAAATAGGTTGCTAAATAGGAATAAAGAAAAGAATTCTTCCTAAATGCAAACCAGGCTCTTGTATGTGTGAAGCTTTGGAGAGGAGCAGTTGATAAGAATTTTTTGTAAGGCAAAACCCATGAACAAGGGAAAAATTTGCTTTCTTTTTGTTGTTGTTTGTAACAGGAAAAAGTACTTGCATGTATGCACATGTTGTTTGCATGTATAGTAACCTGCGTTTTGTTCACTCAGCTACTCTGTTTAATATGTTGAGGTTTTTTTGTTTTTAACTTTAAGCATTTAGGCTATTGAAAGAAACAAGCAGAAAAACGGGAAAAAGACACCATCATATTGTCTTATTTAATCTGAATCTTATAATTGTAGAATAGTTGGGGTTGGAAAGGACCTTAAAGATCACCTAGTTCCAACCCCGCTGCCATGGGCAGGGACACCTCACACTAGACCATGTCGCCCAAGGCTCTGTCCAACCTGGCCTTGAACACTGCCAGGGATGGAGCATTCACAACTTCCTTGGGCAACCCATTCCAGTGCCTCACCACCCTCACTGTAAAGAACTTCCTCCTTATATCTAACCTGAGCTTCCCCTGTTTATCAGTATCAAGGGATTGTGACTGACTGCTTACACCCAATGACTTTTTTGATCCTTTCAGATTTACAGGAAAAAATGCCTGTCTCTCAGAAAGAATTTCAACACTAGAACTAAAATTATGACATAAGAAAACACCCAAACCACCTTTTAAAGCTCTGTAGACTTGGCAAAGGGTTTGGGTAATACTCGAGGGAAGTAAAGTTTCAGAAGATCTTAATTTTCATGAAAATGACACTGTTTTTTCTCCTCTCCCTTCAGATACAAGCCATGAAGAGAAAAAGTTCGTGCTGTTCTAATGAATGTTAAAAACGACCTTTTTGTAATCTTAGTAGTTACAGGAAGAAATAATAAAAAAGCACAAAAAATACTTTCAAATCCCTAGTGACTTTCTGAACAGATATTTATTGCCTGCAATATGTTTGTATTTCTAAACAGTTCCAAGAGTTGATTTATTAAATGTACATTTAATTCACTGTGCCAAGAGAGGATTATGAGTAAAATGAGAATAATTTTTAAGTAGGTTTATGTACCAACAATTGAAAATGTTCTGGTAAGACATGCCTTTCTTCCCTGGAATTTTGCCTGGCTTAGAAGTCCTCAAATACTTGGTCTGGCTGTGGGAAAACCTGTGTTAATTCAGGTATTATGTAGACAGCCATATGGTAGGAGAAGAAACAGAAGGATTATTTTTTTAATTATTTTTTTTTTTAATTAGATAATGGTGGAGATACTGGAGGCTGCAGCATCCCACAGTGCCAGCTGGAACCTGTGCCGTGCCCCTTGCCAAACTGCTGAAGCATTCCTTTTCTGAGCTTTCTTCATCAGGGCTTTTTACAAGTTCCAGTTCCTCTAAGCACAGGGATCGTCCATGCCAGTAATGGGGAAAACAAATCTGTGAGGCAGTTGAGTGGCTTGGTTAAACAGGGAACTCATGGTTGGGTCGTTAAGCTGAAGAGGAAGTGCTCAGTGGTTGGTGTCCTACCTGCAGGGTGGTTGCAAGCAGACCTGCGGGGGTCTATTGTAGGACCTAGATTGTTTAATATCTTTATTGGTGACCTGAAAGAGGTGACAGAATCATTAAGTTTGTGAACGCCAAAATGTGGGTGCAGTTGGCCTGCTTTGGGGTACTGAGGGACCTACGCAGGCTGAGGACTGGACCAGCAGGAACTTCATAAGGTTCAGCAAGAACAAATGTCTTGCATCTGGGGTGTACTGACTTCCAGAAGTGATGTGTGCTGTGGAGCACAGTAGGCCGGGCACTCCTGCCAGCATGTCTTGGCGGGAGTGAAGACAAACAGCATCCCAGCTGATATCAGGAGGAGCATAAACCAGGGAATTAAGAGAAGAGATTGTTTCCTTTTACTTGGCACACAGTAGACTACATCAGGAATAGTGTCCAGCTTTGGATGATTTTTCCTGTACTACAGTGGAAGAGGAAATGTATCGATCAGCTGCGGCATGTTCAGCAGAGGCCACTGAGATGGTCTGGGCTGGAGATCTTCTGTGAGAAAAGGCTGAGGGAATGGGACATCTTCAGCCTGCAGGAGAGCTGGCAAGCACCAGCTTCCTAGTACTTACAGGAGGTTATCTAAAAGATGGAGCCAGGCTTTTTACTGAAGCAAAAAGGTGGGAGAATGAAGGGCAGTGGTCATACATAGGAACAGGACAGGTTTTGCATTAAGGGAGGGGAAATACTGTAAGAATAACGGATGGCATTGTGTTTATTTGCTTTTGCATTCATCTATATGAAATTTTTTTTGACCCATTCATAAACTTGTTGCACATCTCTACTGTGCAGGTTTACTTTCCTTTATCTTATTGCTTGCTAGAGAAGTCTTCTGGTATAACAGTAGAAGAGCTTCCTTCTTTACTTGATCCATGGTGAACCAAATAACCCTTGTGTAACTTCTGAGGTTGTATGTTTTATCTTTATTGGATAGTCAGCAGAATATGCTGGGAGGTAAAGATGCTTGGCCAAATCCTTAGGTTGAATAACTAATTTGTTATTAATAAATTACCTTGAAATATTTTTTTAATTAAATCTAGGGTAAGGTAAAATTAAGAAACACACTTTAGTTATAATATTTCAAGTAGAAGATGTGAATGATATAATGAACACAGATAAAGAAATGGAAGAGAGGATTATAGCTAATTGATTTACATTAAGATTCAATCTGGAAGACGTCCCTCTTATATCCAGATGGTTTGCCATATTTTATTTCTGAAATCCCACCTTGACAGGAATGCTGTCTTTTTGTGTTGTATTCCATATGTAGTTGCTTCTCCTGGAAGCTCTTTAATTTTATTTTATTTTTTTTTTTAATCCCTGGCTTTTTAAAAATCCTGAAAGGCTGTGAAAATATTTAATCTCTCTCTTGATTCATCTTAATTTATACTTCAGAGAATGTCTTCTGCTGTACTCACACAAGTACTGACTTGCTTTCTTGAAGATGGAATTGCAATTTTGGTTTATCAGGTATCATTTTCAATTGGTTTTGTCCTGCTAATAATAACTGAAGAAGACTTAAAACTTCTTATTCTTCCTTCCATGCCTGCTCCACTTCCTATAAATCTTTGTGATAAATGTAATCTTCAACTACATCATCTATCTGTGTCCAGCGTTCATTAAATAACACACTTGTTACTAACATCTAAATGAGATAAATGTATGTATCTCACTACTGGTTGTAGATTTGGGACCAGGCATGGCAAGAAATGACAGCTTTGTATTGGTAATGGGTTTGAGGTAGTCCTGCAAGGATGTTATAATTTAATCTTTTTTCTTTTTTTCCCTTTTTTTTCCCCTGCAGTGTTTTTATTGCACCCTCTTCAAATGACTCTATAACTCTCTCTTACTCCAAACTTTCCTGTAGAGATTTCACACTTTGTGAAATACTTTGCTCAGTTGCATTTGTGCATCCATCTCTCCCTGCTGTGACTTTACCAAACACTTCCTTGTCCACAGACAGAACCATTGCTGCTGGGTTTGTATGAAAACTTCTAGTCCAGGCTTGTCTTCTTGTCCAGCTAAAATCTTTCTATCCCTCTGAGACATCTTTGATTAGCTCAAGCAGAACTGGGCCTAAAGCCATCCTCCCTGCCTATATTCTGTGTGGCCATTATGAGCTTCCCGATCTTCACTTGGCCTGGAATCTAGGTGCCATTTTTAAGGGGTGTGATTGAAAGGCCTTAATGAGATCTTTATCTAAATTTTTCACATTCTTGTTTCACAGCAGCTCTAAGTAACTTATGTTGTCTCTACTTGTCCCTACAGATAGAATTCTCCAGATTCTCCTCATCTCATCCTTTTTTTTTTTTTTCCCCAGTTACTGCAGCATTCTTTTCTCTGACCCTTTTATATGCTTCCAGAATGATCTGCAAAGATAAATGTAATGCTTGCATTCTAAATACATCCATCCATTATCTCTTCCCTAGTTCATGAAAAATAGATTGTTCATCTTTGTATCATACACTTCTGTTTTCTATTGGGTCATTTGGTTCTCAATGGCAACTGCTCCTGTACATGTACTTAATGACCCAGTGAGTACATCTTGACGTTTATCCCATGCAGCCCATTCTGTTCAGAGGGAATATTGTGTATGTCTACTGCAAAATTAATATTTTCCATGTGGGTTTTTTTTCCTCCTGAATTTTTGTGTGAATTTCTGCAAGAATTTTGACAATGTGTATGTGATGTTCTAAGATCCCTGACCATAATGATAGTCAGCAGTGTTGTCTTTGTGTTTTGTCTGGAGGGTTTTTGTATTTCCTTGCCAACATTGAGTTAAAAGGAACAGCTGCTTTATTCTCCTCACAGTTAAGTGTGTTAGACTTTGGTTTCTCTGCAATACTGTGATACAGATAAGTGGAGAAGAGGTGGACAGTGTCTGTCTATGTTAATAAATGGGGGAAAAATTACAATATTCAAGGCAGTCTAAAAACCTTAAGGTGCACCTGAATGATTAAAGTCCTGGTCAGCAGCTACTTGCAGCAGTCAGAAAAATGAGACAGTATTAGTAGGTACAAGCGGGACAAGACTTGGAAGGTAAAATATAAGCTTACTGAGACTGAGCTACCTGCAGATGACATTAATTATCACATGTGTAGGAGACTAAATTGAGGGAAAGTGGTTCAATGTATAATGTCAGATAAATGTGTGAACACAAGTGAGTCACCTTGGGCTGGGTGCTGGTAAGTAGAAAACACTGCTGAAAGGGGAAGAAGTTAGGAAAATAGATAAGAAAATTGATCGGAAGCTGAAGTGCTGTAAGAGGCAGGGAAGACAAAGAGCATAGGGGATCACAGCAGTTCAGAGGGGGCTAGGGATTAAACAAAGTCATCAGAGTGTTTTATTGCAGTTCTTATTCACCTTCTGGAAATAAATGGGTTTTTGGCTTCCTGACAAGTCACAGTCAAACAGGAAGGGTGATGTAATACGTGTTTTCTAGTGATTTGTGTTGGTTTTGTCCCAAGGAGCAAGAACTTACCCACCTAGAAAAAGCCAAGTTAGTTGCATAGGATGATTCATGAGGGAAGCAGAATATGATACATAATGCTTATACAAGGATTTCCTCTGTGTTATATACTTGCCTGTATTGCTGTGGATGGTTGATTTCTTCGGTGGCATTTACTTTTTCATGTAGATGCATCTAATTCATTGTGAATTGAAGTAGGAAACAAACCTTATCTGCAGACAGTAATGTGGGCCAGGGAATTAATTACCGGAGAGCTGTCAGCTGATATGACACCCGCAAAGGACGACTTGTTGCAAAGCTTCCCTTTAAGATGTACCTCTTTCAGGAAGGAGTATATGGTGTGTGCTGATGCAGTTTCAGAGGTAACTCCAAACAGCTGAATTTTCTTCCCTTGAGTTAGAAGGTAGCTATGTTAGCATCAGTTAATGTTGAACATATGGTACATCACTCAAGCCTTACTTTTAAATTTATTTCCATTTCTCATGACACAATTGTTTCAAACTTTTAACAAAGTTGCTTTTTAAAAAATAGGTGGAAGTGCTTCTCCTTTTCCTTGATAATTTTATTCTGGTCCTTGTTTTGGACAACTGAGCAAGCCCTATCTTAAGATTTTCTACCTGTGCAGGAAATCTCAGCCTTACAGGTGGTAATCTCAGAATCCTGAGTGTGATCAGTGGCAGAAGGTTTCAATAGAAAACCTTCATCAGTATTAACCATTTCTTTCCTTCTAACGCTGTATGTATTACTAATGCAGTGAATGTGAGTCTGTCTCTAAAAATGTTTTTCTGGACAAGTTGGAGGTGGATGCACAACCTGCAGTTTTATAGATCAAAAATGTAATCTTGCTGTTTCAAGAGCAATTAAAATCACTGTGACTGTTTTAAACCCAAAACAGCTCTACTAACCCTTTATTATACATAAAAGGATCTAATCTGTTAAAAGTTATTATTTAGTCATAGTTCATCAACACTTAATGCTTGCTTTTATGTAAAGGGAAGTAATCGGTGTTATTTGAAGAAATTAAATATTTGTTCTGTGTTTTATACTGCTTTCAGGCTTGAACGTGTGCAAAGGGAAAAACACTTTCATTAGTAATACAATTTCTGTGTTACAGCACACTTCAAGTGTTAACACAAATAAAAGAAGCTACAATAAAAATACATTAAAATTATTGAAGTACTACTGGGAATAACTGAAGTTTGTTCTCCTTACTAAGCACTCTTGATCTAAGTTGTAAGGTCTTTGGCTGTGCCTGAACACAGACTGCTTATTATGATTCTGGTTTGTTTAGTGCTCAACATCTGTTAAAGGAAAATCTGTTCATTTTAGAAGCTGGTGGTTCAGTACTGTTACTCTGCACAGTGAACCACTGCCTGTGGAACACACTGGTGAAAAATATTTATTATTTTTTTTTATACTTTTTTTCCCCTTAAGCTCAAACTAAGAGCATATACTTAGAGCTGTTTTCCAGAAGTACAGCACAGCTTTCGAAATGGAAATGGAAGGCTTTCTTAAGTTGAGGCTTATGCCTTCAGCCAGTTGTCATGAACAGCTTCCAACTGTTAATGTTGCTGCTTTGTAATCTTGCTGTATGTATTTCTTAGTGTTTTGATCTGCACTGGCTTGTGTGCAGGAGAAAAATCATATGACAGCATGTGTGTGTTTTTGGAGAGACAAGGGGATGGAAGGGGGTCCATTTAGCAGCTTGTCATCATTAATATTTCTCTCTGGTTTTCTTTTTAATGCCTTTCTACAAAGCAGTAGCAACTCTTTAGGAGGCTCTGCTTGGCTTCAGCCTGTTGTTACAAGGCAGCAGAAGCAGCAGCCTGGGGATCTGCAAGTCAAATTTCCCAATCCCTCCCCAAGCACATAGAAATGATGCAGAGGCCTCTCTTGTAATCTTCTGCTATTGAATTGGTGTTAGTTGGACACTCAGCATCCATTCAGAGGACTACTTAGTTGATTGAGAGAGGAGGGAAAAAAATTTAATTGCTATGACTTGGTCTCTTCTGGTTTGCATTGTTGGTTATTCTTCCATCCTAGATGAAACAAACAGTGTAATGACAAGGGAGTATTAATTACCATTGTGTTTTCCTTTGGAAAGTTTGGAAGTCTGTAACTGAGAAGCGTCTGTGAAGGTAGCTTGTGAAGCCGAGAAGTAGGGTGAAGTACTCTTGATTCATGTCCCTCTACTCATTTAGCTTACCACAAGTACTGTCCCTCCATGTGAGTGCTGTTACTAAATCACTAGAAGAAATAATTAGTAGTCAAGAAACATTGGGTTTATGTTGCAATTTGCAGAGTTTTGAAGAAATGTGTTTTCTCTATGTGTATGTGCGTGTGTTTTGTGGTAATGATTATCAACATTTAAAGAAAGGTCAAAGTTACATTTTTACAAACCTCCCCATGCAACTTAGTGCAATTATATTTGACTTCAGCTTTATCAATACATGAAAATATCACATTGTGAATTACATTTACTATTAAACATTAACTTAGAAAATAATTTGTTCTGAGTAGTTATGAATTGTTATTAGCCCTTGAATTCAAGGAGAAATATGAAATTCAGGTATATGCAAGGGTAAAAGTACTGGTTTGGGGGTAAAAGGGCAGTTTTCTCAAGTAAATACAGTCATTCAAAATAGAGCAAACTTGAGTGGGCCACATGATCAATTACTTTTTTGGATATGAAAAATGCATTTAATCATTTGAGGTAAGAAAAAGAATGGGAAAGCACTGTAGGAGTTTATATGAATTGTCTTTGGACAGTGAGGCAGATGAATTGTAGTATTTCAAGAGCATAAAGGTTGTGTGAGGTAAGTGTTCAGAAGAATTTACTAGTTTGTTTTAATGAGGCAAAAGATGTAATTTAATAAGAATCACTGTGAAAATGATTGTTGTGACTTATGTCAGACAGAGCTGTTAATTTTCAAGAGCCAAAATCAGTCATTGAATGTAGGAAAACATATTTCAACTGTGACACTGTGGAACTGAGACTCCGCATAAAGATTTAACTCCTTTTTCTGAGATACCCAGAGTAGGTCTGTGTCAGAGTAAGACTCCAGCTATGTCAGATGCTTGGATTCATCTTTGATGGTGTTTTATTCCTTTGCCTTAATCGCAAGAGGCAAGAAAAGTTCTAAACAACTTTTTAACCCCACACTGAGTTTTGTTGCATTATAACTTCACCCTATATTGCAGAGTGACAGAAAACTCCTTATAACTCATTTTCCTTTAGTTCTAACTTCTGCATTAATTGAAAAGTTTGGAAACTTCTCAAATTGGGGTAGGTTTAGTTGGGTTCGCTTTGAGATTCTTACATGATAATGTAATAACTGATTACCTGGGGCAGTTTTGCTGTACATGGAAGTATACTGTGTGGAGATCCATTCACAAGTTAGTGTTGGACCAGATGATCTCCAGAGGTCTTTTCCAACCCTAACAGTCTTGTGTGTGTGTGTGATTCTCCATAGGCAGTTTTTATACTAAGAAGTAATACTGCAATTAGTAATTATGGAAGTATTTGATGCTATATGGACTTAACTCTTTTGTTGAGCAGAGGCTTTAACAAGGAAAGTGGAAGTGTTACTGCAATAGGAAGTATCTGAGAAGTTTAAGAGCAATTTAAACTTGTGAGCTGACATGCATCCTAGAATGTATGATTGAAACACTGTCTAGGTATTCTTTTTATCCTTCTGAATGCACAAATTATTGCATGTAGCATCACGCTATTAATAAAACTGAATTAGATGGGTAATGTATCTTAATTTTTCACAGCAGCATTGAATGTGAGTTCAGTGCAACCAGATTGACTCTATTTATATATATTCAAGTTAATACTTAAACCACCAGTGTTCTTCAACAGCACTAGTCACTTTTTCACTGCTTACTTTATTTTCTTCCATGCACTCTGGTTTGAAGTTTCAGATAATTTGCCCTTCTCTTGCACTGTTTTTTATAAAACTTCTTTATGGATGCTTATTCTTGTTTTGATACTTAGTGTCTTGAAAATTGTTCTTTTGTGTTCATCTGTGATATTATAGTGTGTTATGTACAAGACAGTGTATGTAAGTGTTCATAATGTAAGTAATACAACATTTCTTAATGTAAAGATTTTAGTTTATTATGGTTGAGGTCCACTCTCTTCACATTTAAAGAAAGGAAAATGGATTATGGAGAATGGATGTGTTGTCAGTTCTGGAGTTTGGATGGGTGTAAGACTGTGAGGTCCATGCTGCCTAACATATGAGTACAGATGCAATCTTACCTATGTTGTTTTAAGAACGTGACATGGAGGCTTTTGAGATTTGTCTGTCAGCAGGTAGTCACAATAATGATTTCTTCTTCAGAGAGCAAACAGTACCCTGATGGTTTTACTGACGCACTTAGGGCAGAAGGTGGATATGATCAGCTGGTTCAGGACTTGCATGAAAAGCTAATTAAACTTCTTAATCCTTCCTTTGAGGCATGTATTGGAAAGGCCCAAAATACCATGGGTTTTGAAGAATGTTTTGCTTACTGTCTGTTACAGTTCTGTGCTGCAGTTTTTAAAATGGAAAACTAGTTTTTGCCAGGATAGACTATAATCTTTGCTGTCTGATTAAAAGTATCAAACCCTTTGGCTCAGAGCTGCTTGGGTGAGCTTTATTTGGGGCACAGTGTATTAGGTATATTGAACTGGTATTTCTGTGAGTGGCTAGCACTTAAGAGGTTCAGACCATTAGTACCTTGGGTTTACTTATTTTTAACTGCTTGGCCATGAATATTTGTGGCCAGTTACTTTTCATGGCTCAGAGCCTCATAGGCTTCACATAGCTTTGCAAAGATCAATCACTGGTGGCTGATGGCTGTCAGTCTCATTCCATGTCATGTTCATCACCACTCTACTTGATTTTCTTCCTTTTGCTGCTGTTCTGCCTTGCTGATGTTATTTCTATGTGCTTTCCAGTCTGGAACTGGATTGGGTTTGAGTTTTGCCTTTTCTCTGTTGTTTTGCTTCCCCCACTGTGCCTCTAGGGAGACAGTTTGCAGGTTTTACAAGTTTTTGTAGCTGGTCATTATGTTGTGCTGTTTTGAGTTTCCTTGTCACACTTCTCTGTGCTGCCTTGTTCAGTTGCTTTGTAGTGGCTTCAAGTTTTTAATAAACTCTTAAATTAGGAAAAAAAAATATTATTTTGAGCATCACTTACACTTATTAGGACTAAATCAGAACTGAACTGTCCCAGTACTCACCTGTCAGTTAGCTGACACACTAACAAATAGATTTCCAAGATTGAACTTTCCTGTAATGTGGTGATGTGTAGATCCTAGAGAGTGTATCTGGCACAGTGTGCGCTTACCCAGCTACTCAGATCCTTGATTTGTAGTGTAAACACCAGGCTATGTTCATGCAACACTTAGTTTGTATAATTTCATAGGCTGTTTATTATAAGTAAACAGTCTTGCCTGCTGAAGTAATCAATGAAAGTTATATGCACATGAGAATTCATTATGTTCTTTGAAAACTAATTTCTGAATGAGAATGTTAATATGAAAGCAGATGATGCCATAGTTGTGTCTGGCACCGCTAAGTGACAGTATCGCTAGTTGTAGGTTGATGCTGATTGACTCTCAGCTGAATAGTCACCCAATCCATGGGCAGCTTAAGACAATAGTTTTCTTGATAGCTGTTTTGAATGACAGATGCACTTTTCTTTCTAAATGCCAGATCCTCCTTTCAGCTTTGTATAATGATTTGTCTCCCAAACTACTGGGGAGAATGAAATAGTTCTGATTATGTGGACTTTCATTCTCTTCCTGTAGAGCAGCTGTATTTTCTGTACTGTCTTGTGAGTGTATGCTAGACCCTTTGTAAGAAATAGTTGTAGCTACAATGCTACCACTGTGCTGTATTTGTGAATTAGTAGTTAACTAGAAAATCATTTGGCTGATAACTAAACTTTTGAACTATATTACTGTCAAAATCATGTTGTATACACACAGTTGTCATTCAATTGGTACATTCTTATTTCCCCCAAAAAAGATTCATAGTAATAGATGTTGTGATAGATTCTAATCTATACTCTTCTCTCCAAAGGCATAATTGCTTTAACTTTTATCATGTCATGACAGGAAGTGCAAAGATACAGCATTTTTCTTTCCTGTCATGAAAAGATGCTTTATTTTTTAGTAATCATTTTTGCTAAAGGTTGGTGATCCTTGCTGACACGGACGTGTGTTGAACATGTTGAATCCCCAGTAAGAAAGACCTGGCTTGTTTGTTTTGGGGAGAGAGTGTTTGCTGTTTCTTGTAACATCAAAGTAATGCTTCCATTGAGATAATTGCAAAAATTTAGTAATTGTCTGGGAAATAATCCTCCATTAACTACAGTTAGTCATAACCAGGGGTACCAGTAAGATTTTTCATAACGTAGTCTGTCATGGATGTTATCTCTCTAAACTGTCGTCTCTCTAGACTGCCTGTTGCCTCAATGAAAAGAGAGGATGAAAGGATTTTTAAACCCATTATAGAATTTGTGGAACTATTAATAAAACACTCCTAGTTTTAAAACATCTGCTCTATAAATTATCTATAGCCTAGAAGTTTGTAAATAGAGGAAACCAAGCAGCTATCCTAAAAAGCTAACAATCTGCATACCTGAGAAACAAAAAGGAAAGAGAGAGCTAGGTCATCTCCTCGTCTCCGGGAACTTGGATGCATAGAGGGTGGTGAGTAGTATGTGACAGCTGTATTGACCACATGTGCTAAAAACATGAGGACAGGAAAGTTTAGGATTTTGAATATGACTTAAGTCTAAAAGGATCTTATTCTAGCAGAAGCCCATGGCAGGGAGGTTGGAACTAGATGATCTTTGAGATCCCTCCCAACCCTAACCGTTCTTAAAGTCACAATGTATGAGGAGAGAAGCCTGTTAAATCATTTATTCTTCTGAGAATATACAAGGTAGAGATTCAAACAAATTAGTTATTCTCCTGAGAATATACAAGATAGAGATTCAAACAAATTAGTTCAGGCAAGTAACATTAATTCTTTTTTGTTCTAAAGGTAAGAATTACAGATACTTCGGGGAGCTTTCAGTGACATACCTCTGTACTTATCCATACATAGTGATTTGTAAACCATAATTAAGATGCAAGCTAGAACACATGTTGGCTTCTGTGAATCTGGGGCAAACTTACTCACTACTTTGACACAGAGCAGATGGCTTGTGAAAATGTAGTTGTTGATGCAGTAAGAAGTGAGAGCCATGACTGGTGTTGCCTATAATCACTACTGATTAAAAGACTGTAATGCCTTCAAGAAGGCATCACTATTCTCCCCTCCTCCTAAGGATTTGGTGAGATCCTAGATCAAGATGATATTTATGCTTAGAAGATGCCCAAATATCGCTCTGGTATTAAATTTGTGCTTTTTATATTTGTATGTAGATAGATTTTTCTGGAAGGCTGGACCGAAACATTTGTATGTAACTTAATGCTTTTTGTGTAGACTCTGGACATACAAGACAAATGAAGAAAGGAAATAGGTAGTAAATGTGGTAAATGTGTGCTCTCTGAAGAGCTTCCCCCATCCCTCCAGTAAAATCTAATTTTCTTTGAGGAGAACTCTTTTTCTGTGGATGGCGAAGGTGCCTTGCCAGGCAGATACAGTGTGCTTTGGAGGTGCTGTTTGACTACTGTGGAGACAAATACTTGACAAAACCGTGTGGTAGACATACAGGGATCAGGAGCTGGATCATCTGAGGAAGTTGAGCTGTAAGCTAACAACTGGTAAATTGTATGTTTCTGACTCTGCAGAAGGCCTAATGATACCGGAGAAGCTATTGTTAAGAGGCCAAAATGAAAGGGCAGCTTTAACTGTTTTAGTCATTAGTAGACAGGCTGGACATGCTAGTGCTCTTCATGATGGAAATAGAATGAGAATTACTCTTAGACTGCCAGCTGGTTGGGAGAACACAAGCACTTGAGTACCATGCACTAACAGAAGGGTGGATAAGCTGTGCCTTTTAGTATTCAGCAGTGATTGCAGAGCACAATAAATAACTGGATCAGACCTTACCTGCAATATCACTCCATTAACTTCAGTCGGTTAACTTCAGCAGGCTTAGCTTGGGGATGAAATAGTGCCACAATGTTTAAATAGAACAAAACCATGTAAGGTTTTTATCAACATGTGTTACATTTTGTTGAACATCGAGACCAACTCATTGAGGAAAGAAAAAATGGAAGGTAAAGAGTGTTCATTATTCTGCTTGAGAAGTACAGGCATAGGTCAAGGTCAAGCTGTTTGCTCTTGAAAAGTTGCATTCTGAATAAATTGGCATCAGCATCACAGCCCTTGATCTCATCACATAATTCAGTGTTTTCTCTGGGCTATTTTAGGAGGAAAACAATTAGAAAAGGTTGTGTTCTCATTCATATTCAAGCTGCTTGCTTTTGCTAGAGTAAATGAAATCTGTGGTCATTGAAACATCCATTTCGATTAAAATTTGAACTATCATCTTTTGCATCAGAGACAAAAATATATAATGCCCCATCTCTTGCCTTTAATTATCACAGCTCAGTGATTTAGATAGATAGTACTTTGAAATGGCAAAATTTTGGCTGCCTGCCATGGTACACAGTAAGCCCAGAGAAGCTAGGAATCAGTAGCTAATGATAAAACATTAATTTTGTGGTATTTCCACCCAAGTGAACTGAAATACATCTCTAAGTCAAGGTGCAGCTCTTTGCCTCTTTAATGTTTTAAAAGATGTTTGAGACTTTTTCCATTCGTTTTTGACACCCTCTGTCAAGGCTTGAAAAATGTAATATTTTAGATCTGACCATGATACAAACTCGTACAAGGTGAAGGGCCTGTCAGCAGAGTACTCAAATGACTAGAGTGAGAAGATGCAAACTTAGCTCCTGTTGCTGGAATTTCCAGTGGGATGTAGGTCCTGAAAAATCTTGAAGTTCTTTTTTAATCATACCATGTTCTTATTAATGGCTTAAAGCTGATACAAGGGGATGTTCAGGGCACCACATGACACTTCATTTGTCTTTAGGTATACTTAGAATTTTTCAAGTTCTGTCTAGTTCAAAAGGCAAATAGTATTTATATTAGCTATAATCCTACACGTAGTCGCATTATGTTTTTTGTACAGCTCAGTAAACTGCACTAGAACGATGGAATGCAGCAGTTACTGCAAGAGAAAATAGAAGACAAAACTGGATTCAGAAAGTTGTTTCCTTGCTCTTCCCTTATTTCTCTTCTGCTCCAAATCAGGCTAGTTTTGTACTTTGTCACTGTCCCTTTTTGGGGACTGAGGAGTAGTAGCACATTTTTAAAAGAGGCTTTGTGCTGGAGATTAATTTGTTTGAGTATCATCTCATGAATCTTCATGCTCTCATAAGGAACTAAGGGATAGACCTTTCATTCCCAAGAAAGTGGTGTGGGTTTTGGTTTTTTCTTTTTTCCTTTTAAGATAAATGCTTTTTTTCCTTACTTAAATATTTTCCAAGGAATTTTCTGAATTGGTTACTTACTCATGTCATTTTGGTGAGAACTGAAAAATGAATATAAACACTAGCTTTGAAGTGCTCCTTAATTGCTCTTCTGTCTTGCATCATAGAAAGTGGGAGCAGAGGGAAGAGCAATTGGACTTCTCCAATGAAAATTAACTCAGGAATGCAGAGAGGCCGATACAAGTTTATTATGTTTAAATAACTTAAAATGAGTAATCACTATTTAAAACTTCCAGTGTTTCGCCACCCTTACAGTAAAGAACTTCTTCCTTATATCTAACCTGAACTTCCTCTGTTTAAGTTTAAACCCATCACCCCTTGTCCTACTGCTGCAGTCCATGATGAAGAGTCCCTCTCAGCATCCTTGTAAGCCCTCTTCAGTAACTGCCCAAGGAAGTGATAAATGCTCCATCCCTGGCAGGTCAGGCTGGACAGAGCTTTGGGCCACATGGTCTAGTGTGAGGTGTCCCTGTCCATGGCAAGTGGTTGGAACTAGATTGTCTTAAGGTCCTTTCCAGCCCAAACCATTCTATGATTTCAAAACGGAAGAAGAAGGAAAAAACCTCCAAACCAAACAGCAGCAAAAAAACCCCAAACCCAACAAACCAGCCAAAACCCAAAACTGAAATCCCCCCAAAATCCTGTCTCATTTCCCTGGAAAACTAGCATGTGGAACTAGATGATATCCATGACCATGTGCTGCTTGCCCCAAATTAATAGTAGCTCCCTTGAAATGTCCATTTTTTCGTGTATAATTGAAAGATCACTTCCAGCTTTGTCTATGGTCTCACTAACCTGTTGTGGTTATAAAATTGTAATACCTCCCAGTCTTGGGTGTCCTATGTGCAGCATTTGAAATTTCTGTTAAGGCAGCAGGAAACTCGGGTTTCTGCCTCTGTTTTCTCGTAGTGTGCAAATAAAGTATTCAGTGTACTCCTCCCTGCCCATCATTAGTTTTTCTTTATTCTTTGGAGCAGCTGCATCTGAAACTTCTGGGAGTGTGGGTTAAATCAAATCGAGACCCACAAAATTGGTTACAGATAGGAAGAAATAATTGACTGGGGACTAAGAAGGAGTGGAGAGTCTGCTCCTTGACTAGGAAAAAGCAGCTATGTATGGAACCAGTTCCTTGGAATTGTATTTTCTCTGTTAGAAGCAGTAGTATTCATTTTCAAATCTGAGATGTTAGGAATATCACAAAATGAGCAGTCACAAACCTGCTGGTCTTGCATCTCTCTTTTTAAAGATTATACAGAGCTGTCTGAAATCATATTTTAAAATAGAATACATTAAAATAAATGTTGAGTTATATCTGAACTAAATCTGAAATAAGTGCATGCATTATCATTATTCATGTTTGTGTAGTGGGCTTCTGAGCTTTAACTACCACCTTGTACTCACCAGAGGTAACCTGTTCAAGTCTACAAGCATGAGCCTCTCATGTCCACACTGATATTTGATACAGTTTTATTATTATTTCCACTCTTGTGCTTTGAAATGACTGGTTCAGCATGGTACATTGATGGCTGAAATGATCTCTACCAAAACTTTGTCTTAATCAGAGTATATCGGTTTCTCTGTTATGTATTTTAGTTACGTTATTTCAAAGTAAAAAATACCCTTACTCCAACACTGGGTTGAAAGAATGAACTTTGGAAGTAAGAAGCTTGAATGCCATGTGCTTAACTCTTGCTGCCATTTTTCCTACCTATTCTTTTTAAAGCTCAATTCCAAAACATGGTCTTCTGTATGTTGTAATTTACACATCAGTTATGATGGACTTACACAATTCTATCATAAAAGAAGTATGTTTTGTGTGTGCAGGGTGAGTAGGTCTTAATCTGAATTTTTCATGTCTGAGTGGATTCATTCAGGGTCCAGCAGGAGGCAGGTTAATTTTGTACCCTGTGATTAAAGCATGCATCTGGGATACAGTAGACAAAATGCCAGTTGAGCTGAGAAGACCAGATATTTGAACGCTCCCATTATTTCAGGTGATGGAGTGCCTCCATTATCTTCTGCTGGGAGAAAAATTATTCCTGGGTGGGCATTTGTCTCTTATTTCATCAAATTATGGAAAAAGTCTTTTATGGATGGGATCTGTGTGCTTCAAGAAAAGAGTTCTTTTTTTTTATTAAAACTGATTTTCAGTGAAGATCCTTCACTAGCTCCAGCTGATGCTTTGATGTGTTGTGTTCACCTTACCCCTCTCCCCTTGCAGCCTTGCCCCAGGATAGTAAAGGAAATAGTGTGTAAACTCCACTGAAATCCATCGTGTTCTACTTGTTCTTTATGATAGTGTCTGTATTAATTTACTTGGAAGAACAATGGGTCATAGATAGTTCTTCTTTAAAGATAACCTTGGAACTCGTAAGAGGATATTGAAGAATATATTGCCATTATTCTTGTGTTATTTGAACTGATATGAGGGAGTGGATGAAGTGTGACCAAGCAATATGATTTTAAGCTAAAGAATGTCATGGTTTCCACAGAGACAGCTAGCTCTAGCACAGCTACTGAGTTAAATACTTATAGGACTTAGCCTTTTCTTCCTCTAAATAAAATTTGATTACACTTCCTTTTGGTTTTCTCTTTCCCATCACTTCAAACTTCTCTGAAATTTGCTAACTTAGTTTTTAGCAGTGCAAACCAGCCTTAGCCATTCCTGTTTGAGAAAGCGGTTGCGCATAAAAATGTATTTGTTTCTCTTTGTAGTAATCCAGAGATAAGTATGTCATTGGAACTGGTTGTGAAGTTCACTTTAATCTTGAGTAGAGTGATGCAGGATGCTGTCACACTTCCATGGTATCATTGTTTAACCCCAGCTGACAACAAAATACCACACAGCTGCTTGCTCACTTCTCCCCCTGCCCCAGGTGAGATCAGGAGGAGAACTGGAAGAAGGTAAACCCCATGGGTTGAGATAAGAACAGTTTAATGATTGAAATGAAGTAAAATGTAATAAGAATAGGAAAAAAGAGAGAAAGAGGAATAAAATTTGGAAAACACAAGTGATGCGCAGTACAATTGCTCACCACCTGCTGACCGATACCCAGCCTGACCTTCTGGGTGACTCCCCCCAGTTAACACATTGGACATGATGTGCTGTGCTATGGAATACCCCTTTGGCCAGTTTGGGTCATGTGTCCTGTCTCTGCTTCTTCCTGACTTCCCGTGCCCCTGCTCTCTGGCAAAGCGTGAGAGACTGAGGAGTCCTTGATCAGGATAAGCGCTGCCGAACAACAACTAAAACATCAGTGTGTTATCAGCATTGTTCTCAGACTAAAGCCAAAACACAGCACTGCACCAGCTACTCTGAAGAAAATCAACTCTATCCCAGCCAAAACCAGAACACAGCATGTCATGTGGGATTGCCCTATTTCCACAAGTGGTGTGGCTTTGAATGAATGACACAGGTCTTTTGGCCAACTGGTAATGAAGCCAGAGCTTTGTTCAGTCACGCTGACAATTTATGTAACTTCTCATGTTCAATGTCCATTTTTTTTTCCTGATAGGAACTAAATTTACAGGGATTGTAAGGATAGAGCAAAGCCTTTTTATGTACCTAAAGCTAAATTCAGCGCCAAATGTAAATTTTAGGTGTTCACCCGAGGAAGTGCAGTTAAGTTACCTGTATTTGCCATAAGGGACGTGATGACAACACATGTCTGGAAGTGTGATTCCTAAGAACTAAGGTTTTATTTATTTTACCAGGTGACTCCTGAACAAAAGTCCAGAATCAAGGATCTCTTCTCTCTCATGAGACTGCTTGCATGGTTGGGCTACGAATTCATACTTCTTGCTGACTTACTTTCTTACTTTATTCACCTGCATCTCGGTCCCTCTACCAGCTAGTTTCTTAGCCAAGAAGGTGCTATTATTATTACTTTAGATATGTCTCAAAATCACAGAAAGCTCTGGAAGTCTTCAGAAGGCTGCTTGGGAAAACAACATTGGATCCAGTGATCACAAGCTGATACAGTTAAAATCAAATGGAAAAATAAACAAAATAGGCATGTACATAAGGGCTTTGGATTTCAAGGGGGCAGATGCTGATTAAACTAAGTGTACTGGGTTAGTGTAAGGAGCTTATCTGAAGAATTTGCATGCTTGGTATTTCTTCAGGTCGAAGACATTAAAGGTATAAAATGCATGCTAGATAAGTGAACGGATGTAGAGAGAGACATTGAATTTGACAAATTAATAACCACCTCAAGAAGGATATTGCGAAGGAGCAGAAGAATAGTGGAATAAAGTTCACAAGTTAGATTATGATGGATTCACTGTCCAGTTTTCTTTGGAAGGAGAGTGTTCTTCAAATGAGGAAACTGCAGAAGAGGCGTAATCGGTCTGGACTTCAGTAAGTAGTTGATGTAGAGGAGGGCAGCATTGGTTTGGGAAGGCAGGGTTTGATAGTGTGTGACTTGGGTGGGGAAGTCAGTGAGATACAGTGTTCAGTGTGGAAGTGTCAGGGTGGCAGTTGTGCTTAGTGGAATTTTTTAAAGATTAATTTTGGGACTGGCGATCTTGCTGATGTTTTCATTTATGCCACTGACATGAGGAAAATCAGTATGTTAATGAAATCTGTTAATGATGAGAATTTGGAGCACCAGTAGTACAGAAGATCATGGTGTTGTATGGAGAAGATTGGATTATCTCAAAGACTGAATTAATAGGACTAAAATTAATGGTATTAATATAAAAATATCCTGCACAACATGGTTAAAAGCAGTATTCTGTAATGCAATCTTGAAGGCTCAAGTCACAGAAATGACTGGACTAAAGAAGAGCATTGCAAGATTACTGCATTGCAAGTGTGTTACAGCTGTGTTATTTGTATGGAAAATACAAATTTCCAGTCAATTTAACAGGGCTCTAGTATAATTTTATAAACCCCTGAAATATGGTGTGTAATTCTACTCATGCATACTTAAGAAGAATGGTTCAAAACTAAAGCCGATGCAGATTAAAGTGAATTGTAGGATCATTCACTTTGGAAAGGACCTTGAGAACTTTTCTAGTCCAGCGTCCTGCTGGAAGCAGGGTCACCACTGAACTAGGTCCATGAAGATGCTCTGAGGGCTGGAGCACCTCTCCCATGAAGACACCTGAAGTGAGTTGGGCTTGTTCAGCCTGGAGAAGAGAAGGCTCAGGATAGATCTTGGAACAGCTTTCCAGTACCAAAAGGGAGCCTACAAGAAATCTGGAGAGGGACTTTTTACAAGGGCATGTAGTGATAGGACAAGGGGGAATGGCTTTAAACTGACAGAGGAAAGATTTATATTAGCTATAAGGAAAA
Organism: Nestor notabilis; assembly: GCF_000696875.1. Taxonomy (NCBI): domain Eukaryota; kingdom Metazoa; phylum Chordata; class Aves; order Psittaciformes; family Psittacidae; genus Nestor; species Nestor notabilis. The sequence continues at coordinate 1,643 of NW_009924316.1, read as the reverse complement.
GTTCTTCACTATGGGGGTGCTGAGGTGCTGGCACAGGGTGCCCAGAGAAGCTGTGGCTGCCCCATCCCTGGCAGTGTTCAAGGCCATGCTTGACGGGGCTTGGAGCAACCTGGTGTAGTGGGAGGTCCCCACTGCCCATGGCAGGGGGATTGGAACTGGATGATCTTCAAGGTTCCTTCCAACCCAACCATTCTATGAAATCAGACTTTATCAGTTGGGTCTCAAGAACACCCAAGGACAGAGCTTCCAAAGCATCTCCGGGTGACCTCTTCCACTGCTTTGATGTTGTTGGGGTTGAAAATTTTCTTCCTTGCCACAGTTCAAAGCCTCTTGTTTCTATTTATGACTTGTGTCTCTTGTTCTTCTGTCTTAAACCTCAGTAAAGAGGTCATTGTCTTGCTAATTCAGGCAGAGGAAGGCTGCTAATAGATGCCCACTAGGCTTCCAGGCTATCCAAGCCCAATTTGCTTAACCTCTGTTGATGTGCTTCAGAGCTTTGAAGATGGTGATTACACCAAGGGGCAGCCTGTTAATGAGGAAAACCTTTGCTTGTTTATTTTAGCAAAGTATGTCCTTGTCTGCAGATGTACAAGAAAACCATCAAAACCCCAAGGGGGCAAAAAGCCTATTACAGCTGAAGCCCAAAGCAGGTATGGCATCAGGGAAGGTAACCTGTCCAGTAGTGAACTTATGCTGGGAATTAGAAGAAAGCTCCACTCAATGGGACAGTCTTCCAGGGAGCATCAAAACAAAAGGTGGTCTTTTATTCAGGTGGATACATTTCCAGAATGGATTACACGAGATGATATATCTACCTTAGGAGTGAACTGGACTCTAGAACCTGCAGGTCCCTGCTGTATTGCCTGTGTAATGTTTCACTTACATTATTCAGGCTTGGTTCAACCTCCTATATGAATCTGGTGGAATTGAGTTGGTAAACTGTACTGCATGGTGCTGTGAGGTTCTCTTTGGCCTGGAATCATTACAAAGCTTTGATGCATCTTTGGAGAACAAACTTAATTCTCACAATTAAGAACTTGAACTAAATGTACTGCATTTTGAGAAGGGAAGCTTTAGCCTGTGTTTCTGAATGCTCTTATCACTTTCCCTTCTGGTCCATTGTTAGCTTTTAATTCAATTCCACATCTGTTAAGAAAAGGGATGGGGGTGGAAATAGGCTTGCATATATGTTTTAATCTTAAGCAGCTGAAGAAAAGCAGTTAGTTTAAACTTGGGGTAGAATAACGTGGTGATATGACACTTTCCTCCTCTGCATTTTAATTGTAAGATGGAAGCTGCTACCGGAGCATAAAATTGATAACAAAGTAACTTGTTTAGCTGAATAGATGGGAAGCCTCTTAAACATCAAGAAACATCATGTAGGTTGTAAATGTCTCCTTTCGTGGATGCTTAAGTGACTTCTCAGTTATTTAACTTTAGCTGTGAAATTAGAAGCACTGTGACACTGAGCCATTTTGTAGTTACACCTTAAAGAATGAACAAACTCTGTTGCGGATGCCTGTAGTAGAACACACCTTATTCTACATCTGCATATACATCATCCAGATTGCTGTTCCAAAAGCTGGGGTCACAGTTGTTACTGCAGTCTTTGCATGGAGATATATATATATATATATATAGAT
>NW_009924315.1:27763-38919 GCF_000696875.1 Nestor notabilis | reverse complement strand
AGGCCGGGGCGCGGAACGGGGCGGGCAGCGCGGTGCTCTCTGGCGGCGGTGCGCGGAGACCCGGAGGGGATTCGGCTGCATAGCTTTGGCGCCCGGGCGGCACCATAGAGCATAGAAAAACCGTGGAACACAAGCGTTGATAAATAAATAAAACTAAACGTAACCCTCCCATTACATTAAGAAGCGGTATATATGTTCATACAGATACATAAGCTGTTGGTTAGGTAGAATGCCAGTCAGTGAAAGAATAAACAGCATTTCAAGTTCCTAAATGATATGAGGAAAACTTGATTACCTTGTTTTCTGTTGCATAAGCAGAAATATATACCTGTTCAGAGCCCGGTGGCTGTCGGAGGTGCAGAGCGAGGCGCTGCTCTGTGTGCCGCCTCCATGTGTGTACGGGCCCTCCTGGCCATCACCTGCACTCACACGCATGTGGAAGTGGCTCCCAAAATTGCGCTGAAGACTGAGGTGCAGACTGCTCAGTGATGGGCTGGGAGAGCTGGTCCGTGGTGCTCTGCAGACGGAGCTAGCCTTGAATGTGGCTAATTGCGGTGATTCCCTGATCTGAATTTAACAATTCATTTCCGGGACCCCTCGCAGGACTTAAGCTGGTGTGCAATAATATACTTAAGCCAGGTGGTATTGTAGGCATATGTCTTACGGGAAATTCTCTGTTCACAGACAGGCTGAGCAAGGTCAGGAAACTGTTCAGTGAAAAAAAACCCCAATAAAATGCCAAAAGGTACAATGGGTGATATTCTTATTTTAAACTTTCTGATAACTTGCCACTCATTTCTTGACTTGTTCTGTTTAATATCTCTAGGGGTAAGTCGTTAAATAGGTATTTGGGATGAATTTGGATTTGTGAGGTAGCCTCTTGACTGAATTGATTTCATTAAGTTAACAAGCTGGTTGGAGTAGCCGAGTCCCTCTGTTGTTTTTAGTCCTCTCCTGCAGTGGCAAAGAGGAAACGTTTCCGTTAGTGCTGGGAAATTGGAGGATAACATGAAACTTAATGAAGTGAAACAGGCTTGCATTTTGCTCAGAGTGGTTCTATTACGCCTCAGAGCCGTACTGTTACTCACCTCAAATCATTAGCAGTTACTGTCTTTCCACATTTATTTTTTTAGATGTATGTAACTCCTTATGTGGTTTTTGTTTTATATTTTTCCAGTTACATTGTATTTAATTTTTACTTTTCTATCTTTTGCAACAATGTAACAGAAGCTGAACTTTAATGGAAGGTTTCTCACGGCTTTCCCTTAGGGGTTTCCACGTTAATGCCTTTAAAATTCAATCATTAACTTTTGCCTTAAACTCAAGTTGGAAAGTGACAGTGAAGGACAATCTGGCACAGTGTGCAACTTGATTTTACAAAGCTTTATCAGAATTGACTTAACTGATGTGTAGAGGGGAATCTCAGGGACCTTCTTTTCCCCCAGCTTGCGCATTCACTTCACCTTCAAGCTGTATTTTGTTTACCTAACAAGTGCCTCGCTGCAGTGGATCTCCTGACTGACTGGATTTGCTGCCTTGGCTCTTGCCCATGACAGCAAGGATGGGGACTAGGAGACCCCCAGGGATCCCTTCCGGGTCTCTATTCCCAGGCCAAGATCCTACGGACTGGACACAGGGGGGAAGATTTTTCAGATGTTTTGGTGCAAACACAATTGCTTCCTCAGGGAGAAATTTGGCATGTGTTTCCTTAGAGAACTGTGCTTGCGTAAGCAGCCCCCTGCCACTTTCTGAGCTGTACTAGTACAACCATTTGTGGGGCTGATGGGGAACTGCATCGGGGAACTGCTGTGGGTTCAAAAGCGTCTTTTCTTCTTTGGTTATTGATTACTTTTAACTCTGATCTGCCTGACCGTGTGGCTGCTGTGTCAGGCTGAGAAGGTGGCCTGGGAGGAGGGAATGTGTGGCAGGGAGCAGGAGGTAAGGGCTGCTTCTGCTGGCATTGCTGCTGCTGCAAGAAGTAATTGCTTATCAAACTGTGGTCAGCAGCAGATGACACGTAGTTATGTAGTTAGCTGGATACAGGGAGAACTGATTATGTATTTCTCTTGTAATTCTGAGTTTTCACCTAACGATTTTACGTTCGTGATTTATAGCTATGTGTTTGTGTAACTTCAGGATGCATTTCCTGTGCTATTCTCTCTTGCAGTGTGAGCATTTCAAAAGACCATTTTTCTAGAAAGCAGACTTAGGCATTGTAAGCATATGAGTTTTAGTAATCAGATTACATTCAGCTGGATAGGTGGATACCTAAAATTCTAAAAGGGAAGATTAAACCACCTCTAAGGGGATGCCTTTAATTCTAGAGAACATAATTGTCACCTGTATGCAATTTACTCTTTTACATGTACACATAACGTTACATATACTTTTGAATGTAGTGTAGACCTGCTGTTAAATTCTGAATGGCAGAAGTGATCAGACGTGTAGCACTATTTTAATTGGTACAGTGAGACTAAAAAAATCAGTGGATTGTTTACTTTCTATAATCTCTGTCACTCCTTTCAGTCTGGAAAGCATTGATGCTTTCATGCATTGCCTTAGGACTTGTTCTCGTTCTTACTTCAGACACCTTGTTTCTCTCTCATGATCCTATTGTAGCCAGAAAGAAAACACTCACAGCACATCAATTTATGTGTAGCATGTCTGCATATTTAGAGAATGATGGTTCCCTTTTTAGTTCACAGAACTTGAAGGAGTAATTACTTGCCATTACAGTCTTTATTCAACAGAGAATAATCACAGACTTTTTTCTTCTAATCTGAAAGAATAAACTGTATTAGATTTAAGAACAATATTACCTTTATTGTTTGTCCTGTGGTGGGTCACTACAGCTGCAGTTTGGATTATCTTCTTAGAGTGTCAAGAAGATTAGAAAGAAAGAAAATTCATTTTATCCATCCATTCAGACAGGAAACAGCCTTATGAGAGCCAAATATATCTTTCATGAGCTATATTGTTGCCTGTATTAATTGACATATATTTTTGTGTCTATGAGCAGTAAAACTGCAAACTACAACTTGCCTGCAGGAGATAAACTCCTCACCTGTGGTATGGAGAAATATGGAAAGGTGCAATTCTTTAAACCTAAACCCAAAGACGTCCAGGCTAAGCACTCAATTTTAATTCACTGAAAATAAAGGTGTTTTCAGCTTCCTGAAATGCAAAGATAGTTTTGTTTTCTTCTCTGTTAGCTGTACTTGCTATGATGTGGTAAGTGGAAGAGCTGTTGCCTGTAGGATTATATACGAATTCAGCTGCTCTGGATGAAAATACCCAGATGGAGACTGTTTTTTTCTGGATTGTCTCATTGTCTCTTAGGCTTGTAGGATGCTGGAGATAACTATATGCAGGGCAAGCTATGACCTTCTGAGTACAAAATCTTTGGAGTTAAGGTCCCTCATCCTTCTGCTTTTGGAAGAAGCATCCTCTGGTTTTGGTACCAGAGGGCAGGGAGGTGCTGTGTGCTCTCCAGCTCAAGTGAGGACATAAACACCATGGTAGTACAGATGAGGGTATAGCCAGGAGGTACATACAGTATCTTTCCTTTCACTGTAAAGGCAAAATCCATCACTTCTGTCTCAGCAGCGTTTTAAGCTGTGCAGGCCCCTGAGGCAGCAGATCATCACTTTGGTGGCAAGATAACTTATTCAGTGGTAAGATTAGCCAGCCATTTGTGGCAGCTTTCTTCCCCAGAGCCTGCAGCAGTTAGGAATTATGGAACTGGCTTGAAGGAACAAGGCAATGTATTTTATTAGTGAGCTGGGATGTGTTTAGTCTTTGTTAATAAAACTCTATCAGTTACTTTGCATACAACAAAAAAGCCATTGAATAGTTGTTTTTCAGCTGCAGTTCAGTGTTGGACAACTGCAGGTTATCCATAAAACAGGATCTTCCTGCTGTTTGTCCTTGGGGTTTAAATGAAACAGCACTTTTTGTTGTTGTTTGTTTTATGTGTCATATTTATTGGTTTCTGCTTGTCTCATTTGATGGGATAATGAACTGAGAAAGCAGAAAATGAAGTGGTCTCTGGTGTTTGCTTTTAGACAATGTTACCTGCTTTCAGAGAAGGATTGTTGGTCTCTTCCCTCCCCTGCCCCGTTTTCTGGTGTTTTAATTGTAAGATGATCTTCTGGGCTTTGGTGTGAATGTTGTCTCAGGATGTTAAGTAATTGTCTTTTTTATATGCATTGTATTTCTGGTCTATACTGTGGATGTATCTCCACACTTGAATGCACCAGAAAACAGGTTTGCAAGTTGACGCAAAGTGTAAATTGGGTAATACTATTTATATGAATACAGTTAAAATTAATGTAAAAACAATACTTCTGAGAGAAAATGGGCTCTTCTTTCTATAAAATACTATTTTCTTTAACTGTTTTGGTTGTCACAAAAATCTATTCAGTTTCTGGGGAATATTGTCCTTGAATGCTTTTTGAATGGTAAGTACATTAGTTGCTGCCAGAGGGTTGTCATAACAGTGTCCAGAAATAATGGTAATGTGCAGCCCTAGGCCATATGTGGGTATCTAGTTACAGTGTACATTATTGTTCTTTTAACTGACAGTTAGGTTATTTATGGAGAACTAATTTGTCACCCTTTTCTTTCTTGTGCAATCTGGGAGGGACTGGGAACTGTAAATTTTCTTCCTTCTAGATGAGAGCTGGCCTGTGCCTGTCAAGAAAAACATCTCCTCTGTTCTTGACACTTGGTGATACCATCAAAATGTTATCCATGGCTTTCCAAGAGATGTGACCAGAGCTCTGGAATTCCTCAGCTGTCTCAGTTTGCCGGTGTTCTTGCCTACACACGCCATTTATACTCCATTTTTATTGTGGTAACAGTGTACCTCATGTTTGGAAGCTTCTCCTGAATTCTTCTTAAGCATTAGGTAAGAGTGCAAATGAAAAGATGGTAATAGAAATTTCAGTTCTTGGTTGTAAAGTTCCAGACAGAAGACAAACAGAAGAAGAAAACACTGTCTTCAGAGATTTCAAAAATGAAAGGTGTTTCCCAGCCATTGCAGAAGATCCTAGAGGCAAGTTTTGAGTACAAAATTTTAGCTAACAACCACCAAACTCCTGCATCCCCTCTTCTGAATAGGACCTAAAAGGAATTTCGAAGTCGGGAATTTAACTCCTCGTCCTCAGTCCTCAGCAGGACAGTGCTGACCACTTTCTCTCCCTTTGTTCACGATGGAAACAGTCTCCTGGCTTTCACTTTATTCCTTTTTTTTTTTTTTTTTCAATTCGAAGCTTCCTTCCTTCCTTCCTGCACTTTTGTATTTCTCCCAATGTGGATGTGATGACTTACATTTCCCAGATGTGAAATGCAAATGTGGGAAGTGGGATGTTTTCCCTGCCTCTCTAGGGGTTTCTCAGTCTGTGGTGCTGTTGCGTTTCCTAATGTGTCCCTCCTGATTCAAATGGTTTTCCTGCTGGCCACAGTGGTTTTGGCACTGTTACAGAACTTAGTAAGTCAGGTTTTAGAGTGTTCGTTGTACACATGCCTTACACTTTGTTGGCTTTGAGAGCTTCTTGAAGACCATACAAAACTTGTTAATTTAGTCCACTGACCTAAGCAAATATGTCCTTCTCCTGTCCATTCTAGGACTTAGCTCATCAAGTTGTCATGTTTGACAACATCAAGCTCTTTCTACAGAGGAGTGTTTGGAGCTGGTTGGTGCACAGTTGCAAAGCAATTGTACAAGACTGTGCACTGCTTCTCTGTGGTCCTTCTCTGCTCTGTCTTCCTTTGCTGACTCTGCAATGGACTATGTAATCCCACAAGAAATCTTATGCATTACTCATACACTTTCCTCAAGGTACCAGGGTATTTGGGTTGGTAATTTTTTGGCTTTGTATTTGTTCCTTTCTTTCAATGGCACCTATAATCAGCCCTTCAAGTTAATCACCTCTATTTTGCCATAGAAGACTAAAAGAACAGGGAAAGGAAGAGCTGAAATAAGAGTCAAAACCAGAATGGTTCCACTTTCAAGGCATGTGCCAGCTCCACCTTTGTCCCTGAAATGCTGCACCCAGTCTCTCACCTATTGAGGTTGAAATTTCCTGGGCCATGGGCACCACACTCAGCCTTGTCTATATAGGTACTGCTCAGCACCACTGTTCAATAAATACTCATAGGTGGTTTTAAAATGCATTGCAGCACTGAACTTAGTGGAAGCATAGGGGCTGCCTTTTTCATCCTATGGGCTAACTTTTGAGTTTGTAACCTAATGTTCTGAATTGGCGCTTAAGGAATTGACTTGAATGTGCTGATGCTGCTACACTTCTCATTAGAAGCGGCTTTTCATGTTTTTAGAGAAATTCCCCCCCACATTTCTGGTAGTTCACATTCTGTTTTTTAATCATTGTAGCCTTCCAGATGAGCTCACATCCATTTGGATAATGAACCACTGCCCACCTCTTCTCACTATGATCATGTCCTGTGCTGCAATATGTTCCGGGAGAGTTCTCTCACTGTTGACTGTATCTGTTGGCCACCCTTGCTTTCATGCCAATATCCCCTTAAACTACTTTCTTCCATAAAAGCTTGAAAGTTACACTAACCTGCTTAATCTGACAAACCAATACTACTCATTTTGGCTGAAAGCAACAGGTATTTGGGAAGCTTCTCCATAAAGTGCTCTCTGCCTGTTGAGTTCCTTTTTCTCTCTTTTGCTAAACTTCTGTAATAGAGTTTATTTAATTAGTCTGGATTGTCCTTGGGACAGCTATAGCGTGATACGAGCAGTAGCCAGCAAAAGTGCCCTTTTTGAAGGGGCTGAAAAAAGTCTTTGTGTGGACAGAGAGAATATGGGAACGGAAATCAGCAGAGCATGGAGAGGCAGCTGAGAGGAGAGCTCTTCCCCTTGTGAAGGGACTGAGTTACTACAAAGTCCAGGTAGTTTCTCCATTTGAGTGGTATTAGTGCTGTACTCCAGTAGCGTCTGAGACTTTTTGTATAAAAACTTTTCATTATTAAGTATAGAATTAATATTTTCTGTTTAATATTTTCTGTTTCCTCATCTCAAACAGTTCATACTATTTCTCTGTGCAGCTGATACTTTTTATTGAAGTGGCTCAAATATTTAATTTGGGAAATGCAGCTGCTATAAAATACAACTTGATGACAGCAGAGAAATTGGCATTGGATGAAGAATGTATCAAATGCAGCAGCACAGCTGATCACAAAGGGCCCTCAAACTCTCAGCAAAAATAAGCAATTTGTGTCATTATGTATTGAGGGACCTGGCTTCCACCCTAAATATGTGAAAATTTCAGTGTTCAAATCAGGATGTTATTGGAGAACGATTAAATTGGTCAAATTTCATTTTCATTTTTGCAGAATGACATGCGGCTGCCATTCAAATTGGGGAAAAAGAAAAGAAAAGCTTTGTAGCAGAGACAACTCTGTGCAGCCCAGCCAGAGCTGGCTTCCCATAGAAGAAAATACTGACATTTCTACACCCTGTTCTTTAGCTCATTGGTGCACAGCACAGATCCCAGCCTTTGAACAGTTACCATTTTGGTTTGCTTAGGGATCCAGATGCAGAACATGTAGGGCAGTAGAGCAAGGCAGCATGAGCCAGTGTTTCATCTCCTTCTCGTTTGTGGACAGAGTTCATTCTATCAGTGTCAATTAAATTTAGTTTGATGGAGTTGCAAGTTGAAAAGAGTAAATTATCCCACACAGCTAGTTTATTCTTAATGAAGTTTGTGGAGTGGAGAGTAATCTCTATGGAGTTACAACCCACATGGCAGAATTCTGCCTTTTGCTTATGGTGCACGCTACACAGGAACAGCCCACACATGGCTGATGGTAAAATGGCCAGAAAGTATGGGATAACAAAATACTTCAAGTAAGAGCTCCTGCATGGACATCTCAGGCATACTGGCAAGGTATTTTGCAGAACTCCTTTAGCAGGCAACTTTAGTCTTTCACTTTCATCCAAATAAGAAATTAAATCTTTGGAGACAGTTGTGAAAATCTTGTACGTGAAGCTACACCTTGGACAAAGCCATTGAAAATTAAAAAAGTTAGTTTTATTGCTCCTAGAGAACATAGCAGGCATGTAAACGGTGTTCTCAATGTATCAATGCCTCCTGTCAGACTATGCAGTTGGCACAGAAGCACTAAATAAGAAGAGGGTGGGGAAAAAAAGGAAAAATCCCAGAGGATGTGAAGATGGTGACAGACAGGATAATGCACGAAAAAAGTGGAGTGTGTCTTAGGGTGGCTGTGAAGGAGGAAAAGGAAATCAGCTGCACTTGAGGACTGATTAAAAGTTGGGATTTTTTTTTCTTCAGGTGAATTTGGAAGTCTGTAGTAATTTAAACTGTGTCAAATGCAACCTGCCCCAATGTGAAACGCGTGCTCAAGAAGAAAAATGATGCAGGATTTAGAGCATTGAACAGAGCTGTATTCAGGAAGGTTGCTAGCAACATCTTTCAGGTGCTTTCAGGCTGCCGACATGCACAGGTGTTACTTAACTGGAAATGGAAACTTTGCTGAGTGAGAGACCTCTTAGCTGAGAAATAGATATTAATTTAATTTGACCTTAATTTTTATTTATCAGTTTTATTGTGAGATCAATAACACTGTAAAAAAGATTATCATTTTGTTATTATGGTCTTGATGAGCTTGTGGGTGAACCAGCGGTTCCCTGTAACAACTGTTGTTTGGGTTACTCTAGGTTATTCTTTCAGCTGATTCAGAAGATAAAATTTAACTACTATCATAATAGACATAGTTTATTCCTTAGGGTGAATTTCCATTGTAAATAGAAGATGTTCTTGAAAAAAAAAATCACTAGAGTCTGTTCTCTTTCACAGAAAGACTTTATTTCATCTAGAAAAGATTTTAAGGAATATCATCCTCTGTGCATCAAGATATAAACATTGGGCTTAGGCATATTTTTTGTTATCTGGACCTTCTTGAAGTGTTTTAGCTTCTTTTGTTATCCATGTAATAAGCTGTTTAAAGTGAAACTGATCCCACTAAAAGGATTATTGATAATGGGATCTAGTTAAGGGACAATTGGCTGGAATAACAGGATAAAAGGATGACTGTTGAGTCCTCCTTTTGAGTCTCCTGCTCTTTGTTTCCCAAGTTGACATGTGGTGAGTCTTCGACCAAATGATACTTGTATGACTGTCCAATCTGAACAGGTGGCAAATGCATTTCTTCACCATGGCTCCTTAACCAGGAGGCTCCTGGAGCCAGGACTACTCTTTGTTTTTTAACTTTCTCATAACTCCTTTGGGAGCATGGTACCAGGTTGAAAGCTATACTTACTTCTACAGTCTTTTCCTGAATTTCTTAGCCAGGTGTTTGTTGTTATAAACTTTCTAATGCAGTGGTTCAAGACGCTGTGATAAATGGCCTGCAGTTGGTCTGTAGGATCACATGAAGCAGCAGAGCCTGCACAGATTGCTTCTGAAGTGTTTCCATTTGAGAGTTTGCTGATAGGAGGGTTTGGATTTTTTACATGAGATTTGGCAGGCTGGGCTGGTTCTGTGGTTTTAAGTGCTCTGCTGTGCTCAGCTGCTGTAGTTGGGACTGGGTTTAATAGGAACAAGAGATGGAACAGTTTTACAAATTCTTTTATGACATAGATTTCTGGGTTGTTTTTCTTAGATAGCATCAGTCTCTTTCTCTCTTTTTTTTCTCTTTTCAAGTCCATTAGAATGTCACCTTTTACGGGCTCTCTTATCGTTGCTGTCTACCATTTAATGAGATGACTTGCTAACATCTTGTCTTGATGCTCCATATGGTCTCTTTTCCTCTGTCTTTTATATCTATCTGCCTTTTCAGTGTAGCTGTTGGAGAGAAAAGACAAGCATGATAGAATCTGGGGAAAGTGGTTTCCTGTTTTTCTATGTACTGTCTTATTACTCCCAATGTAACTCAAGCTCTCTCCTGTAGAATTTCTGTCCTCCTTACCTACAGGTTAGTTTTCCTGCCAGAGGCACTGTTGGGTCCTTGGCTGCAGAGCCTTTGGTCTTGTGCTTTTTATGAGCTAAACTAATCCCATGCCGCTTGTGGTCAGCTATTTTTTCAAGCATTCTCTCCTACTACACCTCCATTCCTTAAATGTGAACATGTTTGAACACTAACTTTAATATTCGGCTTGCTGACAGTTCTCCCTGTCTATGAAGCCAAGAGGATATAAGCTGAGAGGCTGTATGGGAACATCAGAGAAAATGGAAATTAACTTTTAAAGAATTAAAATAGCTAGAAATCTGGAGACCAAAGGTAAAACATACTTATTAGGAAGGTAGATTTTTTTTTCATGTTTCACTCACCATTTCTCTCTGTGGAGAGAAATGTTCTTTAACAAAAACCTGAGAAACCGTATTTCTGGGCTGCAATACTAATTAGCAGAAGTACACCCTTAATGCTGATCATTCCTACAAATGATGTAATCAAGCAGCTGCACCAGTGTTCACTCAGCAGAGGAAACTTGAGGCACTTTTCTCGAAGCTTTAAAGATTCCCTTAAAGCTAAAATAAGCTGTTAAGCAAGGATCTAATTGAAATATGAGTGGCTTGGTGATGCTGAATGGAAGATCGAGCATGAAGAATGTCCTGATTTGCCCAAGACGTGTTGGTTGTTAACATTCAGTGTGTGATTTCACCAAGATAAACTTACTTGTGAGTAGATGCACGTTTTCACAATATGCATGCTGTTAAATATGTTTTTCCTGGTCAGAGATTTAGAGTTTTTTATGACATGCTAAGAGTCTTTCCTCTTGGCCTCCATCTATTTCCTCCTCTTTCATTTTAGCATTTGATGTTTCTCTCCAGGGAAGCTTAGTAGCTTCCCTGTTGTTATTTTCTCAAGTTTATGTGCAGTGACACACATATAAGCCTTCCTGTATTGAAATGTATTCAGTGGTATGTGGCAACGACTATATTATTTATATATAACACATATAAAATACATACAGTGTATTATATTATGATTTTTTTTTTGATGGAGTAAATGTGATCTGTGCAATGACTTCTCAGAAATACCTAACCCTGTAAAGCAACATTCATTAGTATTTGCTGTTGGAAGCCCATTTCAGCAAAGAGCAGTTGTCTTTTTTGTCTTAAACTGTTGTCTTTCCAGTATTTAGAGACTTTTCTTCCATT
>NW_009924315.1:4839-27732 GCF_000696875.1 Nestor notabilis | reverse complement strand
CTGCTGGAGATTATATTAGTGTACCCTTGTATATACAATGATTATATAGTATCATTATTACAAGAAAAATTAATAGTGGCTTTGATATTATGGTAAGGTTATCTAAATCTTAGAGTTCAAGCTTTCAGCTGAAAACCTCCTGAGAAAAACGGTCCTGGTGACAGTTTGCTATCATATGTTGCACATTGTCCATTAGAAGAGCACGTATGGCATTAAGTGTCCTAATAGCTTTGTTTCAGAACCATAAGCTTGTGTGAACAAAAGGAAATAACCTGCCTTGCCTTTTCATGCCTGATTAGTTTTTGCAAACAAATCTTGCATATTGAAAGAGAAGATGATGAATTGACGGTAACAGCAGCCCTAGAACATCTGATAAATAGAGGCAATCTTATGGATAGCTTGTTCTGTAACATGATTTATTTCTAAAATAGTAATCTCCTTGCCCTGTCTAAGAATCACATCTTGAAAATTAATAGTGAAAAGTATTTTTCCATGTGAATTGTTAAAGACCTGACAATGTTATTCATTGCTTTGCTATTCAGGCTCTGAACACTTCAAGAACAGGGGAAAAAGATGTCTTTGTTTAAATGCAGTTCCTTATTTTACTAAAACCCAGCCAGGAACCTAAAGGACATTATAAACCAAATTAGTTTTGCATAACTTGAATAAGGCTTTTCCATAAACAGAAGGGCTGAAAAGATGACAACTATGAAAGAGTTCGAAGTACAAATATGTTTTCTGTAAGTACAGCACTGAGATTTCTAGGTGAGGGCGTATCAGTTTCCTGGGGTCCTGCCTCCTGCTTTCCTCTGCAGAGGAGTGTTTGAGTGCTGGGTGGCAGCTCTCCCAGGACACCATAGAACGGTTGCCAGCACCCCAGGCTGTGACCCACACCGGGGGTGCATGCTGGAACTGGTGTCCACCTGCATTGATTTCTTATCAGAGACAAGATATAAAAGCTGGCAGCAACCACAGCTTTTGGATGGCCTTTGGCACTTCCAGGTCTATGCAGGAAGATGTGTCTCCATAGTCTTCAGCCCCTCAGTTTTATCTAGGCACAGCTGCACTGTTGGTGCCTGAGCACTCCTGGGATGCCTGATAACTTCCTAATTTTCTCTGGAGGGATCAGAAGAGCATTTGCTTGGTATGTCCTTTGCCAGGGCATCTCCAAGTAACCTATGAGAGGTTGATTTTTGGATCCTTATCACCAAAGAAGAATCTGAGGTGCAGAATCTGTAAAAGAAGGGAAGAGTAGTGATTTCCCCAGGCTGACTGCATAATGGTCTAAGAAAAAAATGTCCTGTTCCCACATGTTCCACAGCAGCTTTGCAGTGGTATTCTTTCCCAGGGCAAGATTTTCCTGAAGATGGAGAAATTAATATACCAGATGTAGGAAAAGTGTTGGCTGAAGAGCCCTTTGAATAAAATCCTCTTTCAGCTTTTCCAAACAATTATTAACATTTCTTTAAGGATATAATGGGATATTAATAAGTGCCTGATGATTCAGAAAATGATTGGACTATCACATACTTAAGATTAGCCATAAATGAGAATTGCTTGCCTAATTGTTTAGTCAACATTAATGATATGTCATGTATCTTATTGGGCAGCAGAGGCTGATCCTTTCCTCCCCAAAAGGTTTCCTGATACTTTTTGTAATAATTTTTGGCTATTCTTACTTACTTGCAGGAAGGGGGAAGAAACATGTTAAAATGGAGACAGTGATGGTACCAAGCCCCCACCCGCAGCAGCGTGGCTATTGGCTGTCAGTTAGGTAATACTTAGTGTTCTCCTTTCAGGGAGAAAATACGTGTTTGATGGAACGTGCCGGACCATAACCTTGCTGAGGCTGTGCATGTTGATGGTCTCAGCTCAGATTTTGATAATAGCTGTGTACTCAAGGAAAGAAGTTGAGCCCTCTGTTGTTTTCATCACAGAGAATAGTGAAATGGTGAGCACTGCACTTCCAAGTTTAAAAACCTTTCACAATGTCAAGAAGTTTCCATTATAACTTGTAGACTCCTGTCAGGCCATTGGTTTTCTGCTAGCCCCATACAGTGGTTTCCAGAGAAAAAGGGAAGTTCACATTACATTTCTCATCTGAGTGCTACCAACTCGGCAGACAGCAAGTATTTCTGCTGGGGCTCTATCCATGCCATTTGCTTTAGCAGCTTCTGGCAAATTTGACAAATTAAGGAGCCAGCAATGCAAAGTGATCATTATGGGAGGCCAGCACTGCTCTTCCTTTCCCAGCAACGTGCTTCTTGGTAGCGGAGCAACAAATGGATGTTGTGCTGTTCTGCGACCTTTACTTTTTACCACCTTTTTAATGTTTCTTCTCTGAGTATTTTTTCTCCTGGATAAAAAGGAGTTTCCTCAACTCCTGCCCCTCTTTTGTGCCACCCCACTCACCTACGCCCCTCTCTGGCAGCTCCTTTTTCTACCAGCTATTTAACATCCCATGGTTTCCACGCTGCTTCTCCTCTTTCCACATTTATGCTCTGTTCAGTTTGTCCTCTTCAGCAGCCATCTCCCACCTTCGTACACACAAATGAACAATTTCTGCTTTCCTTTGAAAGAAATGAACAATTTCTTTTCTGAACAATTTCAAGCAAATGAACATTTTCTGCTCAGCATAGAGTCAATAAGCTGGGTTCTCATATGATTCATCTTCTCTATCTTTATACATTTTGGTTGGCAGGCAAGTTTTATTAGATATTTATACGATGCCTAGCACTGTGACACCCACTCCCTGATTAGAAGTCCCCAAAAGTGCAGAACATCTTTAAGCAGAACATAGAGTAGCAGCCTTAAGATGCTCAGTGGAGTTATTTAGGAACATAGGATTGGAAAGGATATCTCGGGTTGTTTTTAAGCAAGTCAAAGTCATAATCATACAATTCTTCATAAATAGCCTCTGCTGAAACCAAACCAAGCTGTTACTTTTCAGTTAAATAGCTAACCCAGTTTGCAGAATGACACAGCTCTTTATTGAAGAAAATAGATTAGAAATAGCCTTTGAATAGCAAGAGCTGTACTGAATTAGAGTCTAGTTTCTGTGTATTTAAGAATAACTTGGAGTTTAACTATCTTGCCAGACTGCTGACTGCAGTGCCTAGATGGCAACTGGTGTGGTGGGAGCAGGGGGAAGCAAAAGGAGGCTGAAAAAGTGCCATTTCCTAATAATCTGGTTGATAGAAGCTTCTGCAGCTGTTGGCATCTTCTGTGTTCGTATCAAGTACTGTGCCCCATTTAAATGTGCTCTACTGTATTTGATGGCCTGTAGGGAATGAGTTAATGGGCTACGAAGACTCTGGGGAGGAGAGGAGTCAGTGGTCAGATATGGTTATCCTTGATCCTTCAAGACATGCAAAAGAAATTAACCTGTAAAATATTTAATCTTACACATATCTTGCGATTCACTATCACATAGTACATACAATATTTTATATTTGTTCTTTCTTTTTTTCTCTTCTATCCTCTGGTAGTCATTCTTTGTGTTCCTTCTGTATTCATAGTCTTTTTTTTATTTATTGAAGATGCAGCAGTCAGAGAAAAGCGAACACAAAGCAAGGAGTTAACATGACTGTAGCAAATGCCCACAAATATGTTTGGTACAATCTTAAGAACAAGAAAAGTAAGAAAGAATCATCCTTACAGCTACACGAATAGAGTAAGTACAGGAAAATACTAAAACTGCAGTAGAGTTGGGTGCATAGAGTAAATGTACTAAATATATGCAATTCCATTACCTTTCACTCTAAGCAGTAATGAATTTTCTCTAGCAAAGCTTACACTGCTTTAGACTTGTTCTTTGTAAAATTCATATACACAAATGTTCTCAAAGTGACTGTGAAAGCTGTGTATGTTGTTGTTCACAAGAAAAATAGAGTTTAAATTCATTAGTGTGAATGAGCCCATCCTTGGGAGCGTATTCTGACATTCTGGACATAGAGACTGTCACAGATTTCTTAGGCCTCACCCAATCCAGCACCTCTGTGAAAGTAGCAGATGGTATGTACAGTTTATGTGTGCATCTTACACCAAAAAAAAGTTCTTGGCAAGCCTCGTCATTCTTTTCTCATGTGGCTCTCCGTATTATCAAACAAGTAAAGCTAAGTACTGGATTCTGTGCTTATTTATGCTGGTATACATATTTAGGCCAGCTGCTTTGGGATAAACTGCACAAAATACTTCCTCACAGTTCTGAAAGAAATTACAAAGGCATCTTAACACACAGCCATTTTAATTTTGTGTAGCCAGGGTAGTGCAAAGAAGCAGAAAGTAGCAGGGTGCTCCTGCTGTGGGGCAGCTGTGATACAAACTTGACCTTGTGCTGGTTCTTCTATCATGGAATCATAGAGTGGTCTGGGTTGGAATGGACCTTAAAGACCATCCAGTTCCAACTCCCCTGTCATGGGCAGGGGCACCTTCCACTAGACCATATTGCTCAAAGGCCTGTCCAACCTGGCCTTGAACACTTCCAGGGATGTGGCATCCGCAACTTCTTTGGGCGACCTGTTCAAAAGTCTCGCCTTCTATCTGAAGCCTTATCTTTCTACAGATGGAGCATCCAAACTGTTTGGCAGGTGAGGTGGCATATCTCAAGCTGCCCAGGTAAATGTAAATGGAGCAGCTGAACAAGGCAGGACAAAAGAAACCTTCCAGGCAATCCAGCGTGACTGTACCTGCTGTTTCTCTGTCCTTCATCACACAAATGTTTTGCATCTTCACACTGTTGTGATATCATTATTGAATCAATTTGTTTAAAGAAGAAAATCCTTGCGGTGGAAGAAGGGGCAGGTGGAGAGGTGCAGCGAGTGCTTTGCTGGCTGTATGCCATGTTCTAAAAGGTCAGTGGCTCTTGTTGCTGTGCTGGCCAGTTGCTAGGCTGCTGTGCATTTCTGTGCTCCTTTCCCTGGCAAAAGGGACCTCGTGATGAGGTGCAAGGTTATAGTAGTGCCTTTTAGTAACCTCACCCACTCCTTTCTGCTGGCTGAGCAGGCTGGCTAAGGGAGATGCTTTTTTTTTCTTTCCAGGGTTCTCAAAACCAGCTGCTGGAGTAACTGATCGGTTATTTATCCTGCCAAATTAAACCTAATGTATTAACCTGGGGAACAGAGTCACTCTTTAGTGAGCTGTCAGGGCATGCTGTGTAACTAAGTCTTTCTTGGGGATCAGCAGAATTTGTTGCCACCTTCACCCCACTTACATCTTCTTTAAAATGGTGGCAAAGTGCATTCATTTACTTAATGCTTGAGTAAAAATTATCTAGCAGAGGTTGCAAAGTGCATGAGCTCTTTCATGAGCTTTTCTTTTAACCCTGCTTTCCTTTAGTCATCTCAAGCAGCAGGAACTTACATGTGCATCTGAGGTGTGTTATAATAACAACTAGTGCTGCCAGTGGTCATCAGACCTTACAGTGCTAAAGGTGGAACAGATATGCAGTTAGAGTCTTATCCTGCACCAGAAAGGTTAAGAAAAAGATACAACATGTGAACAAACCAAGGTAGGGCTGGGACGGGAAGGGCACAGTTGCTCACAGTATGTGCTTTCTGTCTCTTTGATTTCTTTTGCAAAGTCTACAATCTGTGCTGTCCATTATATGCTTAACTAGAAAACAGCATCAGGGTTTAAGTAAATCAAGTTTTCTAACCTCAGAATAAAATTGCCTTTTTATTAGATATGTGCAGCAACAAGAAAGGTAATTATTTAACTTGCCTATCAGTTCAGTGACTATGACAGGCACAGTACTCCTTGAAGTGAGTGTGAAGTCAAGGCGAGGTTTGCACTGATCCTACAAAAGGCAGGCTGGGTGGCCTATTTCTATGTTGGTTGGACATTTCTTATAATATGGTTGGTTTTGGTTGCTTGTAACCTCATTAAACATTTCCTGTTCATGTGTACATTGGCAGGCAGGGTTCTGAGAAAATAACAGCAAGTAATCATGCAACCAAATACCTAATCTATGTTTGCTTAGCCTGGTATGTCATCAAATATTTCCCAGGTACATTAACATACAGTTAAATGTGAATTAGGGTCTCAGACCCAATCTTGAATCTTGCCTGGGAAAGCTATTGCTGTTTGTGCATTAAAATTAGTTAGGGCTCTGTATGTGGAGATTGTTGACTCCTCTGAAAAATCTTGTGTGTATTTCTGCTTATTGAAGGGTTATTGTTATCCCGTCTGGCATTCTTGGAACTTCCTCCTCCACCCATAATAATCAAAAGTTAAAATGAAATCTTCATCCATCCAGAAGGGGCAGTGAAAGATACTGCTTAGATCCAAAACAAAAAGCCCTGCCTTGCCAAGACTGCACGAAAGTGCTGCAGATATATGTCTGAATTGCTCAGGATCCCTCTTATATATCATCTGCTTATGCAAACTCCACCCAACTGCTTTACTAGCGATTGGTGGGAAACCTTCAGCAAAATAATTTGAACTTTTTCAGTGTCCTCTTAATTCAGGTGGCTGTCCTGGATTCTTATGGGCTATTCAATCATTCAGGCATTTGAATATAACATATTAAACTTGCAATAATACAATACATCCACTTTTGAGGCCCTTAGTGTTAGATGCAAAATGTGGTGGCCACATGACGCAAAGTACTTGCTCTACTTGTTCAAGTGAATTTGGCAGGGTAATGGAATGCAAGACTTCATTGCCAAATCAGGGTATAACCTACCTGATCCACTCTGGCTTCATGCTGGACTGGATATCAGCTTTTTTGTGTCTAGGTCAGATGCAGGCACTCACAAACGTATTGAAGTTTATTTTCCATCTAAGTAGACAGGGATGTGGTGGTGGTTTGCATCAAATTGTACTACTTGATAATCTGGACATTCACTGATCCAACATGAAGAATCATATGATTGCTGCCTTAGCCATCAGATAACTTGTTGATCCAATATTTGCACGTATCTAATAAGATAATTGTTGCTTGGAGCTATGCAGAAAGTGATATATAATTGATCCTATTAATTAAAAGCAAAAGCTAAGTCATTTTAGATCATGTCAGCTGACTCAAAATGTAACATAAACTCCACAAAATTGTTTGTCATCTGGGTGGAATCAACACATGAGATATATGGTCTGCTTACAAATTAGCAGCAAATACTGGAAAACAAATACAGAATGTGTGTATCAAATGGCAAGTTCATGGACGTGTCTTCTGTATCACGCGCCTGATATCCTCTAACTAACTTGAATGTAAGCATTTTCAGCCTCCCCTGCAGATTTTGTGAATAATGCTATACTTGCCTACACAACATGTGCTTTCTTCTTTTGTTGTATTAGCCAGTGTGTTGTTCCTTTTTTCCTCAGTTTGTCTGTGTTTGTGTCAGGGAGTTTGTTTCAGACCACAGAAGGGAGAGAAGGAGGGTTTGGGTACACACTGGCACTGCTGTATATTTGTCCTGAAGCAAATGGGTAAGGTCAAAAAATGGACTTTACATTTCAAGCAAAACATCACAAGGCTTGTGAAGGGGCCAGGGATGTCCTCAGGGTCACGTGGTACCTGCAGAGGCTGCTCGGAAACCTCTCTCAGCTGCAGTGGCATTTTTTGCTGTTTATTAAAAAATTGTGCCAGAAAAGGCAAACTGTTCTGGTCTTCATTCTTTCAATGAGCTTTCGTTGATCTTTTGTGTATTTAAGCCCTAGCAATTGAAAACTTCAAAGATGAGGTTTGAAATTATAAACTCATTTGGATCTCATTTGCTTTGTGTGGTTTTTCTAATCAGCTATAGGAATGAACTTGTAATGACTGCATCCAGCTGGGACCCTTTAAACTCACGTAGGAGCTGCTGTGCCAGGTTTAGTGGCTGCTTACAAAACCTCTTGTAACCCCAGCTGTGAATTCATGTTTGATCTTTGTGAGCTGCTATGACCATTGCTACATAATCCAAACCGGAGCCATATCAGACATCCCATTTGAGACATGACCTATTCTTTATGCAAAGAGCGAAGCATCTACATTATCAGGCAGAGCAGAGCACTGTATCTCTCCGAAGAGCCACAGAAGTGGCAAGCAAAGCAGGTCATTAGAGATTCTCTTTTTATCATACCTGAGCTCTCTTCTAGTTCATTAGTGCAGGTTATATTGTAATAGCACTTCATGCTGCAGAGAAGATCCTTATTGTGCTAGACCCCATATGAATACAGAGAATAACACAGACCTTGAAAGGCTTTATAATGCAATTTAACTTACAATGAAACAGATGTTTATGACAAGGAGGGAGAGGGAATAATAAAGACAGCATTAGTACATGTTCTAATGCTTGTTGTGGGCATTGCTTTGGGCTCTGATTCATTAGAGAGCTTTATACAAATATTTACTTACATATCAATATTAGCAAAGCCTATTAAATAGAGAAAATAGAACAGTAAGTTTTATTTCCAAACAGTATACAGTATTTTTCCCCTAAAGTGTTGACTAGCACGGAGGCAAAAATAAATGGTAGTTAAGGAATACATAAAGACCTGGAACAGAAACTTAATGGTAGCTTTTTTTTTAGCTTGTGCAACTGGATGGCAGTATAATATAGTTTCAGCATCTTTTGTGGATATTTTTATTCATCGATATTTTTCAAGGACATTGTTTCAACCCTGGTTACCTTAAATCACTGCTCAAAAGTGCTGACAAGCAGACATTTTGTTGTGAGGTTATGAATGATTCTCTTTGCCATTCACTGGGGTGTAAGTGCTGGGCTAATTACCCTGAAATAAATGATACCGGACACAGGACCAAATTCTAATGGTACTTTGGCTTCCAACAAATTCTGTAAGCTGCATTTGAAGAAACCCCTTGCCTTTATGCACTAACACTAAATCAGTATGTCCTAGCCCAGCTGTGCAGGTTACCCTGACTCCCTCTCTGTTTTCTCTCATCAGATGGCCAGTAACCCACGTGCCAGGCAGCCAGAGCCCGTGCTCGGTGTGCCGGCCCGAATCACTCCCTGCCACTGAGGTGGGGAGGAGGGAGGAATCGCCCCATCCTGCGCCATGGCCTCGCCGCGGCCAGCCCAGCACGCCGGCCCTCCTGATGGAGGCTGGGGATGGATGATTGTTGCCGGCTGCTTCCTTGTCACTATCTGTACCAGGGCTGTGACGAGGTAAAGGGCTGCTTCTTGTCTTCCTGATCTGTTTGTAGCATTACATTTTTCTTTTTTTTTTTTTTTTTTTTTTTTTTTTTTTTGATTTTCTTTTTGGTGTTTTTTCTTTAGGAAAAGGATTTGGAGACATCCCCTGATGTCCCAGAGCTGCAGGGGTTATTGTTATTCTGGCTAGGTACAAACCTCTCTCTTGCTACGTTTTTAAAGGCTGCCTGAAATACCCAAGGCTGTGGGGGAGGCTGAGGGATTATGAGCCCTCTGGTTTTAGTCTCATGTCCTCTGACAGCTGCTCTATCTCTCAGCACCATCTCCTTGATTCCTTACAGAAGAAAAGCCTGGGGCACGCAGCATTAATTCAGGCTGTGGTGGTTCGGTTGGGGAGGGGAGGAATCATGCAGGGTCTCTTTGGGTCCACTGTGTCCCTCTGACCCCAAAGCCATGCTCATTTTTACTGGTCCCAGTGGATTTCCTTGGCTCCTCAGTCTATCTGAGAAGCCTGTAAATACTCCCTTCTACTACTACATTTCAGCTACCGTCCTGCCTGAGAAGGTCCATGCCCTAGAGAGGAGGCCCTTCTCTGTACCCCTCTGGTATCTGAAATATGCAGAAAACATTTTCTCAAAAATACTTCTCAAAAATAGAAAGAACAGGAATAGCCTGCTGCCTTGTACAAGCATAATGTATACATCTGGGGTGAGATGGCTTCCGCAATGACTTTGATGTAGGCTGGAGGCAGAGGAGCCTGGTGTGTGTGATCATGAACATTTAAGCTATATTAAGCAGAGAGATAAGCACCCTGGTAAGTGAGAAACACTGAGACGGTGTCTTGTTGTACAGTCAGTATAATGTAAACACAGTGTTTTCTACCTACATTTTACATTTCTTTTAAAATAAAGCTGCCAGGTTTAGGGATCTAAAGTCTAGGGTCTTGGAGTCAACAGCATAAAACGGGAATGTAAATGTTCACACAGTGTTAATTTATGTATGCAAATTCCATAATAACACTAGAGATTTCCTAGTGGATTTAATTCCCTTTTCATGTGTGAAATGCTTTACATCCAAGAAAACATCTAATGGCTGGCACATATCTAGAGTATCTACAAGAATGAAGTATGTGAAAGAAAAAAGGTGAAGAGAGTGATCATTCATTGCAGGAGGAAAAGAGAGGGGGAAAAGGAATCTCTCACTGACCCAGAAACCAGAATAAAACTATGCAGCTTTTTAATCTGTTCCCCTGCAGAGATAGGTAGAAAGTAAGACTCATTAAGCAGAGCAAAGTAACCTCTCCTGGAAGCATTTTAATAAACTGTTGGAAGGTCCATGGGCTCCTGCTGTGTTTTGATTCTCTGTTCATGAGGAGTTGCATTTACTTTGCACTTGTGCATTCATGAACACACAGCTATACCGACGTTGGCTCTATCAGCCTACTATGCTGGCCCTGCCCTGCCAGTTGGTGCAGATGTGAATGCCACCATTAACAAACAACCAGATCAGTGAAAAACTGGAGAGCTGGGGCTGTGTGTACAAGGGAAACAACATCATGATGTGGGCTATAAATTGCTGGTGATAATTACAACTTCAATTTCATTGCAGTTAAAAAAAGAAAAGAGTTGTAAAAATCTAACATCAAATACCTCAGTGAGAAACACGGCATTATAATGTTCAGAATCTCTCTGGAGAAGTTATCTGTCTGAATTAGGTTCTAATTCGGCCTTATTGTCTAATACCATTGGATTGGGATAATAGCTGGACAGCAATTTGTGACTCAGCTGTTGCCAGTGCAAAGTAAGGATTCTTCTCTAGTTGAATCACTCTAGCCTAGGTGCCTTACACAGAGTGCTGTTGGAATTATTCAGCTTGCACGCATCAGTTCACATTCTTGCCCCTTATGCATTAAGGTAGCCTTTCATTGTAGCCCTTCATTTCCAATATCCCTTAGAAACTGTTTTAAAATTTCTCCATCTCCTTGGGATTTAGACAAACCATACTTTTGATTTTTCTGGGAGGTGGAGAGGACCTTCTAGTGGGTACTCTTTATACCTGAAAAGTGAAACTGGTGTTTTCTGTAAGGCAAATATCCCACGTTCAACCAGTTCATGTTTTCTTTCCTAGGTGCATCTCCATTTTTTTTGTGGAGTTCCAGACATACTTTGGGCAGGACTATGCCAGAACAGCTTGGATCCACTCCATTGTAGACTGTGCTACGATGCTCTGTGGTGTGTATTACCCTCTTAAGACTAATATGGCTGGTTTTTCTTCAGCTCCATGTAGTTTTAGCATGTTCGTAAGTTGGTAGAGTCAGCTGGGAAACACAGATACTGTGGGCTTTCTGGGGTATGGTACATCCGAGCTGCTTCTTCCACCATAGTTTTGCAGGAAGGGAGTGTCTTCATACTGCAGAAAAATGCCACAGAAAAGAAGTAAAACTTTGTTTTGTCAAATGATCTAATTTTTCAGAAATGTACTTTCATCAAGTCTAGTGGGACGAGTTGTGTTTGAGAGCTACTAACTGAGCATTTGTTTCTTTTACCTTCTGATTGGAACCATACTTGAGACTTAGTACAGGATATGCATCTTGCCTTCGGATCAAGGCACAGCCCTCCTCCTTTTAGCAAACTTGTATGTTTACAAACAGTCTTTTCCCTTAAAAGAAAATTCAGTGTTAGTAGAAATGACATGCATCAATGCAGTAGTTGTACCCAGTTTCTCATCCTGTGGAAGAGGCTTAATCCATGAGAACTCCTACAAAGGCACAGGGACACAGCCGGAATGAAGCAACTCTCCTGTGACAGCCAGGTTATATCTTGAGTTAAAAAAGAGATACAAGGATAACCTGGCACTACAGGTAGGAGAGAGGGAGAGAGCTGGTGATGATACCCCATGGTAGGGGCAGGGTGATCTGGGAGCCATCAATGTTGAAGAAGTCTAAAAGAGGGGTAGCAGCCTTGGAGATGGTCCAGAAAGTGTGAGACCTCTCCTGTTTGGGTCTGATGCAGAGCCCACAAGGTCAGGGAGAAGTGAGGAAGGACACCTGAAGTTACTGAGGGCTGAAGTGCAAATTCCAGGTAGGGGACGGTCTCGCTGTTGTAGGCATGGAGTAATGAAGAGTGCGAGCCTCTCTTGACCCCCAGAACTGTGAATTAACTGTGTCCCATAATGACTTTGATGTACTCAAATGGCTGCTGAGAAAGCTACTGTAAATTTCAGTTTTATCCTGACTTTCGGGAGGATGATTTTTAGAAGATTTTGGTGCTCACACCATTGTGATAGGGGGATGTTGGAAGATCACTCTGTGTATGTGATCATCATTTTCTCCTGCCAGTCTACTATTTTCTGTGATGACTGTTCCAATGAACTGTGGATGAGGACCTGCCATTAACTACCACCTGTATTTGTTTCTTTGAAGCCCCACTTGGTAGCTTGATCAGTAATCATGTATCCTGCCAAGTTGGCATCATGCTAGGAGGGCTGCTTGCATCTACTGGACTAATTCTGAGTTCATTCGCCACCAGCCTGGAACATCTCTACTTATCATTAGGAGTCCTTACAGGTAGGAGGCATTTGATCCCTTCGTTCCTGCCATGAAAACAACAGAGGAATGTTAAAAATAATGGTCCTTCCTTTCAAGAGGGGTGATCTCTTCTCCATGTCATATTGCTACCACACTGTTGAACGAAAATACCCAGAGTTGTTCCCTTCATTATAAAAGAGAGCCTTTGGCTGCCCCTGAGAGGGTTTCAGCTCTCAGTAAGTCTCATGCAGCCCAAAAGCAGCACCCTGCAAAAGCAACTCTTTTGTTAAAAAGAGGACTATGCGTGAAGTTCTGAAATTATGGGAGGCCAGGAAGGACTGCTGTTGCAGGTGATACGCAAAAAGGTTTCCTTTTTTTCGCCTGTGATCTGGGAGGAATTTATCATAGTAGGAGTTCTAGACTGTCCAAAAATATTTGCATATTAAAAAAAATTAATCAAAACATAAGAGTAATCGGGCAAAGGAGCACTGGGTGAATACTTACTTCCTCAGCTGTGCACTTTCTTTTTGTCTACATTATATTCCAGTTGAAAAGCAAACAAATTGCTGGTTGGTAGTGTTGCTGTAGCAGCTCTTCCACTTGTGTTCAGGTATGGTGATAACAATATCTTTGCCCTGTCTCCCTGTGTTCGTTGCACACAGAGGAACTTGAGAGGTGCCCATGGTCACACTGACATTCCTTACTCATTAATACTGACCTGGTAGCCACGGTGATATAAGCCCTTGTACTTGGTCTCCTGCTGTTTAGTAACAAGTTGGTGGAATTACTGCAGTTCACATGCTGCCACAGCTTGTTTGTTTAAAAAAAAAATAAAAATCATGCATGTCATTCCTGTATTACAATGCTAATCTTTGACAAATGTCTTCATAACAAATAAAAAGGCTCCTTGTAACTTGAGGGACTGTGCCACATACCATGCTAATGCCATCGAGGCTTCCTTCATAAGAACCACAGTGAATACTGAAGTGGAAAAGCATTTGCACTTTGTACGTGAAGTTGTAAAGAGCCAATTCTACAAGCAGTGAACTTCTTTTCTGTGGGAATTGATTAATGGAGAGGTGACCTGTTGGTAAAGGCTGGAGGTGGTGCCCCAGCCCAGAGAGAGGGTGGGACCATAACTGGTGAATGTCTAGATCCATAAAAGCTTCAGTACTTGAAACAGTGAAGAGTGAAGCAGAGGTGAGATGGCAGAGTGGCAACAAGTAGCAGAGTTCCTTCTGGGAGGCATGAAAATGTTTCCGGCCCCAAACTTTGCATTTCCACTTCTCACAGGACATTTATTATTACTGGCTTTTTTGGACATATTTCCCCCCACAACTCACTAAAATATAAGCAGTGTGTGTGTGCCAAACAGAGTGTGACTTTTACGGCTCTTGAGTAATGAAGTCCAGCTCAGGGCTGCTCCTCTGGCTTTGCTGTCCACACAGGTCCAACCCCAGCTCTCTGCCCTGCTCCTCCCCTCGCCTCTTGAGGGGTGACAGAGCTGGCACACATTGCCCAGAGTCCTTCTAATCCCCTTACCCTGCCTGGGCAGGCTTAGTGTCTGCTCTGCACAGTGTGGCCTTTGAGTAGAGCATGGCAAGCTGGTTACAGCACTGGCTGATTATCTCCTCTATTGGCCAGTTCTGCCAAAACCAGGAGAGACTGGTTTACCCTTAGTGCAGGACATGCTACAAAACCCTAGTCAGGAACTCATTTCTGCAGCTCATTCAGAAATACATTTCAGTGATAAGGAAAGCATTTGATGATTCAAATCTGCTCTCTGGTTCTGCAACAAAGACCACAATATTTTTCGCAGTCCCAGAGATGGATCTCATTTGTTTACTGAATTGGACATGGCTTTATTTTCTGAGGCTTTATTCCCCCCTCTTTATTTGTAGGCAGGGATTTAAAATGGTCACGACTCCAAGCAGCTGCTGCATGGAGTTTGTTTAGCTGACTAAAAAAGGTTTATTGTAGAATATTAGTAAGAGACAGACTCTTTGTACTGTGTTTAAGAGACCTGAAAATTAATGTTCAGGGTTGCAACAGACTGAAACACAAAGTGGTACCTCATCAGGATGCTATATCCAGTGCCAGCATGTGTGCAGACCCCGGGGCAATGCCTCATCTTGCATGCACGAGAGACTGACACACCACCTCTTTGATGCTTATTGATCGTCCTTGTTCTTTTTCTTAAGTGAACCCCATCTCTTCTTTCTGAGTCTTGTTATTGTGGATTAATGATGATCCATTAGGTTTGTCAAATCAGTGACTGGCAGTGGAAGAAAGGAGTCATCCTGGTTTCTCTTCACATTGTGACTGGGCTGTGTAATAGAGGATCGGAAAAAGCTTCCTATTCTTTTGTGCTAATGAAAGTAGTTTATGTGGTTTAAGTTAATGTGTTCCATATGTCATGCTTAGTATTAAGCTATCTGCACTGTGCTTTCTCTTCTAGGTCTTGGGTTTGCACTCTGTTATTCTCCAGCCATTGCAATGGTGGGCAAATATTTCAACAAAAGAAAAGCGCTGGCGTATGGAATAGCCATGTCAGGAAGCGGAATCGGTACCTTCATCCTGGCCCCTGTGGTCCAGCTCTTAATTGAGCAGTTTTCCTGGCGTGGAGCTTTACTCATCCTGGGAGGTTTTGTTTTAAACCTCTGTGTCTGTGGTGCCTTGATGCGGCCCATTGCTCTTAAGGAAGACTGTAAAACTGCTCCTGAGTTTCTTGAACAGGATTATATCCCCAAAGCACAGAAGCGAGACTTAAAGAGAACGTCCATTTGTTCACCCTTAATCAAAGTGTGGTCTCATGAATGTTTATGCTACTGTTCATGGAAGGAATATGACTTCTTGCTGATGCCAGGCTTCATGGTGCTGGCAGTGTCAGTATTATTTATGGCGTATGGCTGTAGCCCTCTTTTTGTCTACCTAGTGCCTTATGCTTTGAGCGTTGGAGTGAGTCACCACCAGGCTGCCTTCCTCATGTCCATACTTGGTGTCATAGACATCACTGGCAATATCACCTTTGGATGGCTAACAGACAGAAGGTAATGGCTTATGGCTAAGCAAGGGTAAACTTTAGCTGGTGGGAGGCTGGTGCAACTGAGGCATAATAGATACCAAAATTAACGTTATGGATTTTTTCTGTAGCATGTGTAACTTGAAAAAACTCCAAACCTACAACAATAAATAAATAAAAGAAAGAGCACCCCCACAAAAAAACCCCCAAACAAACAAAAAAAAAACCAAACCAAAACACTTTTTTAACCACAACCCAACCCCCCCCAGCACACAGTCTAACTTTCAGAAATGCCTACTATTTAATGTGTTTGTCTCTTCTGAGTTTGTTTAATTCTCTTGCATTTGATAGTGGAAATGTAACCCCTGCCTGAGTTATGATGATCCTCCTTCCTATTTCTTAGAGGATCTCACTCTATTTCCTCTGCCTTTCCATCTCTTTTGTGCTCCTGGGGAGGCACAAAAGTTATGGAAAAGGGTCAAGGGTCTGGCCCAATACTGTCAGGCACATACTCAGAAGGGCTGACCTAAAATTGTTATGCATTTTCCAGTATGTAAGAACTCACCATGCTTTGCTAACTCAGCTCACTCCAGGTGTCTATGCGCAACATCTGTAACATCAGTAGAGACTGGCTAAATTAAGAAGAATTTTTATCCTAAAGGACACATTCTTTTTGCTTATTCAGTTTGTGGGAGAAATCAGTTATTGGTTGTGTGGAGCAGGGAGAAAGGAATTGTCATCTCGCTCAGCTCACACTAATGCCAGTGTTTAAGGGCTAATATGAAGGATGACACCTGAGAGACGTATACTGTAATATTTTTTGCATAATACTGGGAGCACCTTGCTAGGCTGGAATGTAAAGCCTGATGGAATACTGCTTTGAATATTGAAACTTCAGAGACTCTGGAATTCTGGCAGCAGAGTGATTCCTATCACTAAGAGTAGCCCAAAACCTACTGCAGACAGCATGGGCTGCAGCTTCCCAGATGTTTCTGCAGCTATATGGGCTCATCAGTGCTGAGCTTTTTATCTTGAAAACTGTGTGAGAAAATGGACTTAACTTTGAGCTATGTAAAAGAGAGAGAGTCTGAAGTGCTGCATGCCAGGACATAGAAACTGAGATGCTGTGCCCAGTGATAATCCTTTTCTGTTTTGAAATTTGCAGGTGTCTGAAGAAGCATCGTCACTTTTGCTACCTCTTTGCTGTGGGAATGGATGGCCTCTGTTGTCTTTTTCTACCAGTTCTCCAAAACTTCCCCTTGCTTATGCCTTTCTCATTTACCTTTGGTTACTTTGATGGAGCCTATGTAACACTAATCCCTGTCATAACAGCAGATGTAGTGGGAACTTCCTCCTTATCATCAGCACTGGGTGTCGTGTATTTTCTGCATGCCATACCATATCTAGTGAGCCCGCCTGTTGCAGGTCAGTTCACAAATGACTTTCCTATAATCTTATCACTACTTCAGATTTGCCTGTTAGTGTGATGTAAAAGGAGAGGAAGGACAGCAAATGCACACTAAATATGGAGATAGCCCATGGGCAGAGAAATAATATGCCTAGACCTTTGTAAGATTTTTAGATCACTCTTAAGCCCTGTCTTGATGGGATGATTTCTACATACAGAATGAGTTGAAATTTAAGAAGCAAAACAGTATAGAATGGGACTTCTAAGAGCTGTTACATCGCTACTTCACATAGTTCAGAAATTGTGCAAGCAGAAGGGACAAAGGATTTCACTGTGAAATTACATGATTTTGAAAATATAAGCTAAAGAGAACTGCATACCAAGGTGGGTCTTTTTTGATGCAGAGGACTTGATCTTTTCGTCTCCAAACTGCTTTGAACAGGTGCATGAGTCAGCTTCAGTACTGTTTGGTCACAAGCTCATCACTGTAATATCTAACCATCATTTTCTCCATCAGTTCCATCAGATTGAAGTAAGGATTAGAGCTGAGAGTTTTGAATATTGTGGAATGTATATATATGTCTTCTGTATTTTATCTGCTGTTCACGTCAATTCCTGGTTAATCACTGCTTCTGAATCTTTTAATTTAATTTTCCATAGCAGAAATTATTGGAAAGTGGAGTTATTTTAAGTGACGCATGAGTCTAGGGCATACGTCATTAGATGTTTCTGTATCCCTGGTGGTGTTCAAGGACAGATTGAACAGAGCCTTGGGCAACAGGGTGACGCTTCGCTGCCCATGGCAGGGGGGGTTGGAACTAGATGATCTTAAGGTCCTTTCCTACGCAAACCATTCTATGATTCTATGAGGATGTCATCCACACAACATTTAATCCCAGGGCTCTCTAAACATGACTAAAGACTGCCACTTAAATCCATACAGTTGAAAGACGTTTATTTACTATTGTGGTGATGACTTCTGGGCCTTTTTTCATGTATTGGACCTCCAAACAAAAGCCCATAAAAATCTTATCTGTCTGCTGAGGACAAATCCCTCCCTGCCCCAGGAGGTAAAAGTATAGTGGTGACATAAACCTCTATTGTTTGATTGTATGTATATGTGATAACTCCGGAAGTTTATAAAACTCTTGTTGATCACAGAATTTGTAAATTATCAGAATTCTGGTGGACC
This sequence comes from Nestor notabilis, assembly GCF_000696875.1. Lineage (NCBI taxonomy): Eukaryota > Metazoa > Chordata > Aves > Psittaciformes > Psittacidae > Nestor > Nestor notabilis. Next base: position 9,489 of record NW_009924315.1, on the reverse strand, counting down.
TTCAATAACCTATGAATTTTTTTTCCTACAGGTTGGCTTGTAGACACAACTGGCAGCTATACTGCATCATTCCTCCTCTGTGGATTTTCTATGATATTTAGTTCAACATTATTGTGCTTTGCAAACCTAGCAAAGAAAATCAGAAGAACTCATTTGCTGTCACTCACCAATGATACGGGCACGAAACAGCACATCTGGACTAATGGAGCAATCGCTTATTCTGTCACAGCAGAATTCGACCAAAAGGATGTTGAATTTTTGGCTGTGGATACAAACAGCTACAGCAAGAGGTGACAAATGCCGCCAAGATTCGGTACTGCACAGCCATGACTGAGGCGGAGGTGGCTCTGTAGTGTTACACTACTGAAGATACTACTCCTGTGAAACCAGGCACCTCTCAATTAGATTTTTCTGTCATGTTTTAGTTGGCTAAAGTCTACATACAGCATTAGTAATAGCAAGTAAATGCAGTAATAGAAGGAAGCTAGACTGAAAATAGGGTTTGTAGATATAAATGTTCACAGATTTGTTTGAAATGCAGTATGCTGACTCCACAGGTAATCTTGAAGATGATAATTGGCTATAATCAAAAGAATATTATAATCAGTCACCAAAACTGAACAATAAAGTTTAAAGTATTTTAAAAATAGTGTTAATGAAATAAACTTTTTGGTGTTCTGGTCTATTATTTTTCAATGGACTAATCACACACACCACCAAAACCCCTCCACGTGTATCAGTCTGCATTAAACACTTTGCAAATAACTGTGTCAGATGCCAAAGCCATTTGTTTTAGTCTGGGGTGCTTTTTGGTTTTGGTTTTCTTTTTTCCTTTGAAAGTCTGTCAGGAATTGATGATTTATGCTGAAAGTATCTCCGGAGCAGCTTTAATTTTTACAGTGTGCCTAAATTTTGTACATACATTGCAATTTCATTTCAGACACAGTTTTAGACTGACTTTCCCAAGCCTCCTACAGCAAAATGTTGAGGTGGCTGCTGCTTTTTTTTTTTCCCCCTCTTTTTTCCTGGATATCTTGAAAGCTTGATTTTCTAAACATTGACATTCCAGGTATGATCCTCCAGCAGATCCTTTTCTGGGAGAGTGAAAGAGGTGCTGTATTCACTCTGCTGTTTGAAGAGAAGCAAATTTGTGCCTGGGGACTAGGCTTGCTGATTGATAGACAAACCTGCTTTATCTGCATTAGTTGGAATAAGCCCAAAGGCAGCTCAGGAGACTAGAGGAGAGGCTATTGTGTTTTCAGCACGGAGCATCTTCCTCCTATAAAATCAGCAACTGTTAATGAATCTGTGCAAGCAGGTGACTGTGAGACTGCCCTCTCCACAGGCCATTAGTAAAGAGGATGTTGGCAAAGTTATTTCTGCATATTGCAGTGGCAAGTCTGTCTCTTTTTAGGTCCAGAAGCTGTAGCCTCAGTTAGTGTAAATTACTTGTTTCTGCCAATTGAAGAGCTGATCAGGGCGCTTGTCCTGGATGACCAGAACACCGCAGCTGTGCTTTGCCAAGACTTTTCTTCTACTTGTGTGAGAAATGTACTACAGCTGGCTGTTTCACAGGAGCTACAGACTGAATGTAGCTCATGGGGTAAATTACTGATGATCTAATATGTAATGGGAAGTTTCTATGCTTCCAGAGTGAAATTGTTGACAGCAATGGAGGAACTTCACATTCTTCAATGTGAGTCATTTCTGTGCTTTGTTGCTATATAAAACTGCATTCTGCTGATTAACAAATTGATCAGAGTCCAAATAATTTTCACCTATGCTGAACTAGTAGTTTTGTAATCATCTGCAGTGTATTCAATGGTTGCTCATCGTGTCCTATTCAACTCTGTGCCACATAAGGGAAAATAACATAGACTAATGTTCAACAAATTGATTTAGATCAAGAGTATACCCATAGGAGTATAATGTATTTTTATACATATATGAATAGTGTGTGTGGCAAGTAGTTTTATTATTCATGTATATTTCAAATATAACATATTCAAATTGCCTGTCTTCAGTTGTCTGTCCTCAAACAAAGCATTTCCTGCTTCCCTGCTTCAGAATTGTGATCAGAGCCAGTAGTATAATCTACAGGCACAGATCACAGAATAAAAGATGGATGGGAGTTCAAAGACTGCTTTAAACTAATGACATAATCTTTTGCAGCTCTGCCTGGCAATTAAGTCCTGAGCCCTAAGTTTGGTTTTAACATATGTTGATAAAAAAAGGACAGAAATTACCCATGAGTGTTTCTTAATGAGTTAGGAAAACAGCGCACATTTGGAAAAAGACAAAGTGGCTTTATTAACTGCTAGTGATGAAGACATTGTTTTAGATCTTAATGCAAAATTTAATATAAAAATATAGGGAAGAGTGTGGTCTACAAAGAAGATAAGCTATTATCCACAAGTTGTAAATTACCACTGTCATTTACTTCACAAAAATTTAACTACTTTGTTTACCACATCATGACATGCCAGCAGTTGTTCAAGCCAGAAGTGCATATTGTAAAAGCCTGTTGGAATAATACTATATACATTTTTATCCTAGTAAATAATACTGTGTAATACATTATTAGCATTTTTTAAGTATTTTTTATTTCAAGTTATTTTTTTTCATAGGCTTTTCCATTTATGTTTACAAAAGTATTTCTTGTTTTAAACATCTACTTTAGTGGAAACCATTCAGCTGGTTTTATACAAAGACCTTTTGTAGAAAATGGTAGAATTATTTAAACATTTTCTAATACTGTAGCTGCTTTGACTTAAGCCAATGGCTAAAAACTTATCTACCAGAATGTGCATAAAACACACTGTGAAATATCAGCTATGCATCTTCCCACTGAGAAGCAGAAGGAAGGAAGCATAAACTGCGAGTGGAAGAAATGGGAATATATAGTCCAGGTTTGTGAAGCCTCAGGCCAAACTTCTACCCCCTGGTCCACACAACACAAACTGTCAGGCTGTCCTCCAAAGGGGATATTTCCTGGCATGGTGCTGTGCAGCAGTAAGCAGAGATACTTGGGCTAGCCATGAACAATTTGCCAGGCTAACACTGCGTGTTCCCACCAGCCCTATTGAGCACTGATGGATATGAGTTCAGATGGGGTACTGCAGCACTGACCCTGTCTGGCTTTCCAGGAAAGCATGGTCACACTTGGCTGGGGTAACATCTGCCTGAAACAGAAACAGAAGGATCCTACCTCAGATGAATCCTGCCTGGAATAATACTCTATTCTGTACAATGAATGGGAATAAGTGAAACTGCTTACAATTGCTGAAGTGATCACATCTGTTTCCATTCCATGAGGTTTGAAATGTGGAAATCATCATTCCTTTGAAATTGCATATGTTCTAGTGATAAGTTTTATCAGATCAGCTTTGGAACATTTAATAAATTGTACCTTGTGTGAAAACAGTATTGGAAAAATCAAATCCTTTCTGTTGAAAAAAAACCCACCCTGTTTTCAGGGGGAAAAAAAAGAAAACTCAAAACTTTGAGCCTGGACCTTTTCTGCCAGTTTGGATGATACTTTATCTTCTGAAAAACAAAAGTTGTCTGTGCTACTATATGGGGAATATATTTTATATTGCCACAACAGTTCCTCGTTTGCTTTCTAAAGTGTTACAGATTCGTGTGAGAAGGAAGAGCTTGTGTAAGTTAAGCTGTAACAGGACTTCCTGGTCGTCACAAGGAAGCCCTTAGTCAGGATTCCCTCAGTAAATAAGACCTTCTTCTAAGTGACTCTTCTAGTGTATTCTAGTAGCATTTTCAATACAATTTAGAAAGTGCTTTTGAATCATAAGTGAATACTTCCAGAAAGGCTATCTTCACTCCTGTTTTCCCTCCACTACTAACATTGGCTCCAGTCGTGTGTTCGTACTTGGGTGCGAATTGAGAGGTGTTCAGCTTCTGTGTGGTTCTGGTGTTGCCCACTGGACTTGGCCACTGCAGAATGTGTGTTCCACTTTGTCCAGTTCCCGGGGCTCGAGCGCAGCCTTTCCCTGTGTTACACCAGGCAACGCAGCAGCACCACCCTGTGGGAAGTAATATTTCTCCTCACTTACAAGACACTAGGCAAGAACTAGAAAGCAGTGTTTGACCAGAGCATCTATGGGTAGTACCGCAGTCCAGCACAATCCTCCAAAGACCCAAGCAGGTCAGGCACCAAAAATATATTTCTTGCGTTACTATGCTCCACAATCAATTTCTTTGCTGTGGAGAAGACTGAGCCACTCTGACTCTTCACCAACAGTCAGGTGCACATTTTTCTCAAAGTACTTTTTTGCTCTTCCTTATTTCTGCAAGGTTCATTTTCCAGGAGAGAGGCAGGAGAGGCTCCGATAGTGGGGTGTGTAGGGGAGCATGGATTTGCCACCATGGCTTTGGGAACCTGCACTACTTCTTCCTCGAATTCTTCCCTGCTGCTGCCCATGCCCTCAGGAGGCTTTGGATGGCAACGATGCTGAGGCTAGAAGCTTCAAGACTGAGAAAGGCAGTGAGGTCACCTAATGTACCCTTTCGCACACACAACTCTGAGAATGCCACCACAGGTAGCCACTAGTTCCTGGCTTTAGCCCTGCTGTTGTTCCTACCAGCTTTCAGGAGCGGTGTGTCAGTCCTGCTCACAGTCCTTCCTTCTCT